>NW_025938445.1:0-420 GCF_000764305.2 Hyalella azteca | reverse complement strand
ATGAATGACTAATTTTATACATGATACATTTCAGTGGATCAGCCGCAAATGTTGAATTCATGCAGAATTTTATCTACATTAAATTCCGAAACTTGTTTTACACATGCAAATTGATTATGAAGATACAGCAGGCAAGGCTGGCAAGCTAATCACAACGTCGCCATCATATTAATATAAATACACATTCATATAGACTAGACTCTTCTAAAGAAGTTTCGTCGATTGATAAAACCAGTACGTAGCTTTTGGATATCAGCAACAAATTCAAATCAATAATGATTCTCGCCAATAAAAACTAACAAGTTTTTGCAAGTTTGTTAACAATGCAAGAGAGAATGTTTCGTACTCCAACATTTGCACTCTAGAATTAATTTCGTACAAACACGACGTGAAGGCGAAAAAATCACACTTGAAACAAGC
>NW_025938444.1:0-246031 GCF_000764305.2 Hyalella azteca | reverse complement strand
ATTTGAAAATAAACTATCTATAAAATGTTCATCCCGGTTTTTCTAGTTTCATTATAGTTTGAATTTTATTCTGTAAAAAGAGGGGGTTGGCGGGGGGAAAATCGAAAAATTTCCGAACATTTTGGAAAAATGCACCCCACTTCCACAAAAATTGGAATTTCAAAAAAAAGGATGGACATTTTGTAGATGAAGACCTCACGCACCAAATGATATGTGTCTCGATGTTGTAGCTTGGAAATCCTAGGACTAGATCCATTTCTACTGTACCCCCTTTTATAGCCGTTTTCTAAGAACTTCACGTTTTCTTTCATTTTTTTCGAAAAATTTACACGAACAAAATGAGAGTTTTTTTCCATTTTACATATTTATACCAAGTTTCAGAGTGATCCGACTGTAAATAGCCGAGATAATTTTTAGGGTAGACGCTCCCCTTAAGATGTCAGTGCCACAACGTCGGCTTCTGAATACTAAACGAGTCTACATGGCAGGCTCCACTTTTCTATGTTAACTGAGCTGTGTTGACAGGCAGCTCGAGCAGCGAAAAATATATTTTTTCTTATAATCCACTCAAAAAATCTGCATGAGTAATGTTTTAACAATTTGAAACAAAAATAAACTATTACTTGTGCTATTTAAGCTAATAAAATAAGGTTGTGCTTATTCTCAGCAGCCTTCCCGTACAAAAATTTCAGAAAAATCATAAAGATGTGAAGTTGAATGGACTAATTCGGTTCCCTAATCGGATTTGTCCCAATGGGTTTGAATTAACGAGAGACGTTGGACCGACAGGGTGCCCCTTATTAGCGCCGTACTAAAGCCGGAGTGGCAGGGAGCTGAGACCTGGCAACGGCGACGCATGGTGAGGGAACTCAGGCGAGGGCGGAGTTTCATTTTGTGCAGCTTCAATTTGTCGTACATATGAAATATTATGTATAAAAAAGCCGTAGAATAGTTAAATATGATTAATGTATCCAATATGATTTTCAATGAGGGACTCTAAAATATTAATTATAGTTGGCAGAAACCATTTATTTCGTAAGCGCATATCGATTGTCAAGCTAGTTATTTAGTTCAGCGATAAGTTCAAATCTCAATCTATTATTGCTCCTGCTGCTCAAAAAGTCAATGAGGAATACGAAAGTACGGCAGTTTCGAGGAAACTGCCATACTTTCATACAGAGAAATTTTTTGCATTTCCGCTTCTTAAACTGTCATATCATGAAAGTTTTTTCAAGGTTTGTTCCACTATTAGTTGTGGGATTGACTGACATTTCAGAAGAGAGCCTATGTTAAATTAAGTTTGCAACATTATTGCCGCGTTATTTTCCTGCTAACCAGTTATCATATGAACTTTTTGCATCTCATTAGTTTGAATCAATTGTCATTTTTCGACGCGTTTTAAGAAATTTGAAATCAGGAATCTTATCTTCGATCCAACAGTTTTCTCCCCGGGCTATCGATATTTTGACAAAAAATCCGCACGAAAATTTCTTCATGGCTTTAGTGCAGATCAGTGCCAGAAAATTAAGTAGTGATTAATATTAGTTAGTTTCAATTGTTCCCGCATAATGAGAAAAAGCGGAATTTCGAGCAGTTTTACTAAAAATTTAAATCTGTATATGATTTTTTCCCCATTTATTGATTAGAAAAATTTATAAATTATTACCTAAATTTAATATTCCTATCAATGCTGACCCTTGCATAAAGCAGTTTATTCGAACCAAATTCGTGATCGAGCATTCACAAGATTAAGATATATACAATTATTTGCCGCTTGCTATTCGTAGCGTCAAAAGTGTTATTACAAGGTAATTTTCAAAGTGAATCAAACGCTCATCCGACCGTAGTTTCAATGGCAACGTCTTCACCTTATTTGGAATCGAACTGCTCGAGGTCCCCGTAGGGACACCGCGATTACAATGCGAACGCTCCCTAGCGCGAGCAGATCGAATTACGTTACTCCAGTGATGTCCCACTGCCCATGTAAATCAATTCAAGATTCAATTGCTAGCTAGCCCCGACTCTGCCTGCGTTCTATAGGTTGCCTCTTACGATGAAAGACACACACGCTGAGCTCGCCTGTAGGGAAAACAGCGGCTGGTTCATGGAGGGCTCATGAACGGCCGACGATCATCCAGTGAACATCAGTCGAGTTTGATTCCAAGCTCGACCTTTCAGTTTGGCATTGCTTTGCTAAGACGTAACGCTGCGTGATCCAAATCTCATTTCGTTTTCCTGACACGATATTCTATATTATGGAGATTGGACACAAACTTCGCTATTTGAAAATTCGATCATACTTTATTCTCCGATACAAAAATTTTTAGGTTAATAAAAAGAAATTGCCTATTTGTATTCCTAAATACAAAACTGATAATTTTGCTGCGAATGTTAAGATCTATGGATTTTCCAGTATTAACTATTTTAAAAGGCGAATTTTACAATTTTTACAATTTTACAATGACTAATATTTTAATTTTTTTCTCTGATTTTCGTACCTAAAATTTCTAAAGTTGTTCAAACAGAATATTTCTTAAATTTCTGATAAGGTTAATTTCAACGGGAAGGACTTTTAGAATTTGCCCATCGAAAATATGGAATTGCTTTTTGAACAAAGATCTCCATGGCAGAGACTGCGCAGAAAGAATTAGCCATTTTCGCTTGACACTGGATGCTTCACGTCGCAGAAATTCCATTTCCAAGATGTCATAAAAAATGTTTTATTTCACAAATCATGTGAAGTTCAAATTTCAATATATTATTGCACTTGCTGCTCAAAAAGCCAGTGAAGAATACGAAAAAAAAGCATGGGCATTTCATTATTGATGGGCAGTCGTTTTTCCGCGCCCATCTTAATTGTGGAGGTTTGTAAGCGGTGCTGGCGTGATTTCGATGAGTAATATAATAACTTTTATGAGTTAGGCGGAGTGTTGATTTGTCTCGACAAGCAGGCAGTCAAACTTTTTTTCTTCCTCGTTAATTCTCAAATCTTAGATAAAAAAGCATAACATTAAAGAGATGTTCGTTTCAATTCACAAGTTTTGGCTGATATTTCGGCTACACATTCTAACGAAGAGTTAAACTCACACCTCATAACTGAGTGTCATGTTTCAGGACAAGAGTCGTCGAATGGACAGCAGCGCCGACACATCGGCGATGAGGCGTAATAGATCGGGTTGATGCTGTCCAAATTAATGCAATTATTTTGAGCGGCTGCGATAACTCCGAGCCCATATTGTCATACTGAGGCCTCGGTCACCCGAGCTTGTCGGTACGGCAGACAATCCGCTAAAATTTTCGGAAGGACCTGCTGGATTATTCATAGATTTTTCAGATAATGCTCACTCCTTAACACGAAACTTCATTGCTATTTTTCTCTTTGTGATTATCACCAACATCGTTTAGATGAAAGAATCGTAAAATATTGATGATTGACCAAGCGTAAAATAACGCTGGTGCGGACTATGAACAATAATTGAACATAGTTTCATGGAGCAAGAGTTTTGTTTTTTGTACGCATCAGCTCCCAATAAGCAAGAAATTCAATACAACAGGTCAACTCAGTGCCTGTTATTGAGAACACAAACTTTTTCACGCTTAGCTGAAGTAGTTCGCAGTGCAGACAAGACCGAACATTCATTGAACTTCTTATGCATCGGATCGAAAAAAGTTGTCTGTTATTTCTTCCAGCTCCTCCGTGAAGTTTTTGTCTGCCTAGAGTTTGTTTGTGCTTCAAGTTTACGTGGGCGCTGTGTTTGGAGACCTTAACTTTCGTAACGACTGTACCTTTGAAGCTGCTGCATGTATCGCGCAGGAGGCAATTGGAAACTTTCAGTTTGTATTATATAATACACAGTGATCGAAATTTTTGAAAAATAGAATACATCTCACCTTCAGATCTCCAATATTAACGCACACGCCTCTCACGTTTTTTTTTTTGTTAAATTTATAATTTTTCACTGATTCCAGTTGATTTTTAATGCTTTTTTTATGCAAGTTTCACCAGATGGGTAATGATTCCAGTTTTTGAGTTAGCGAAAATACTTTCCCTGCCCGTACAGCTTGTGTGACGTATGATACAGAAACCTTAAATTTCGTTCTTGCAACGCAACTTTTTTGAAGATAACAATGATAATTCTTTGATCTTAGAGTAATTTGGCGTGCTTCTGTATTCACCAGGTTGACTTGAATGTGCTGTTTTATGTTAATCATTCCTCGTTTTCTAATTGAAATTCATTGGAGTTGAAGTCTAGAATTTTCACATTGATTCTCGTAATCCTAATTCTCATGATATCGCCTGCTATGTAGTAATTTTACCAAGCGGAAACTCCTGCCATAATTTTGGTCTCTGGGATAGATATTGCACAATACTGGAGCTCAGGTCTTACATGGAATATATAATTGAATGTGCATATCACGGGACCACAGGCACAGCTTGAGATGCAAGCAGCCAGCCTCGGTGCCGTGTTTCGCATGCCTCGCATTGCCCGCTTGCCTTGCGCAGCCGGCGAGATAATCACTCGCCTCGGGGGACCGGCAATAGCGGCACGTCATTGCGATTACTTGCTCGCTCCTAAGCGTACATGCAAGGGGAATCTGAGTGTGCAATATTGTGCTCGTCGTAACGGCGTTTCACTGAGATTACTTGCTATTTTCTTCTTTTACCTCTTGTTATATATATGATAACATTGTCATTATCTCAGATTAATTGTTGTTTTCTGTGAGCTCCCACTCTTTATTGTTATTACTTAGTCTCTGAAGCGATTGCAAGGAAATTATATGGATGGATCAAGATATATTTCATGTGTCAAACGCAGTACATTGGGCCTTATGAAATGAATGTAGTTTTTTCGGCATTTACTTATATATGATGATTTTCATCGATTTAATCATATATTTGAATTAGATAGACAACCTATTAGAAAATCCGTACTAGGGTCCGAGTGACTCAAGGCACATCGTAGGTTAGCTTCTGAATTCAATTGTTCTGATTTTTCATTTGATCTCCATTATAGGCGAGAAATAAAGAGAGATGAAAAATTATGATGATTTCTGTGTTTAAAAAAATTTCTTTTTAGAATAGTTCACATAGCGTGAACTTGTCCACGTTCAATTTGTGTTGTTTGATCTCCTGTCGCAGCGTCTGTACAAGGGGGTTCGTCTCTGATGACTTCTATCCGAAGAGGGAAAAACATTGCCCACTCTTTACTTTTCCTCTGCAGAAAACTAGCACAAAACCCTAGATAGAATCGGAGTCCATCATGCCACCTAAAACCTTGCGTCCTTTCAGAGCTCTAGACTCTTCTCAAATGGACACGACTCTATACAGGCTCCAAATGTCCTCTATAAACTACTCCCTTTTCATTGATGTTCTTCCAAAAATATATTTATTTCATGTCAGAAATATAAGTATTGGACGCAGTATCCCTGTCTTGGTACTGCTCACGAAAGTACTCATTGGAACTCCTTTGACATGGTTGGCGTTGCGGATCTTAGATTCATGGGTTACTCTGAGGGCAGTAGGAAGCGACTTTAGGGCTAGTACTTAACGACGTAACAGGCATTATGTTGCTTTAACATTTTGATTCCTATTTTTTTCTATTCCTAGTAAATAATCATGATTATTAGCCCAGAAAGTCGAGAGCTCCAACAGTACAAGCACCAACCAACTTCGCCCACAAAAGGTACTTAGCTTCGACAAAATTGATTATCATCATAATAGTAGTCAGCTTATGTTGTTGTTATCGGCAGGCAGGACGCAAAAGATCTCTTTTTCCAGCTGATTCTCTGATATAACCAGAAAATAATTCAAAAGCTAGGGAATCTGTGGCACGTCTGTGGCTTAATGCGATTTGATTGCGTAGAAGGAATTACGAATAATTTTCCACATCACCAGCTTGAAGTTTTCTTTCCAGGGAAATGCCATGGATGCGCTGCGTTCACAGAGACTTATTTCATTCAACACGTTCACACATAACTGATCGAGGGCTAGACTATAAGCCTCTACTATAAGGAAGCGCGTGTGCAATCCTGCGTGGCTGTTTGTTTCGCGACTAGAAGAAAGATTGTGTTCATGTCGAGACGTCTTTAATTGTGTTGAAATAAAACTCCTGCTCCATGAACTAAACTACTTTGCTTCCTGAAGGTTTCTGAAAAATATTGGCGAGATGTAACTCCAGCTTGAAGACCATCACGCTCTCGATAGAAAACGTCTGGTTCCTTTTTGACGATGACGCATTATTTGTGGTATCGACGTAACACTGTTCGTGCTTCAGATGAAGAACTGTTTCCTTAGTATTTGTTTGGAACGTAGCAGTCTCAGGCCACGATGGATCGCCGCCACAATGGATAACTCCCGTTGTGGGTGCCCTTCTTTAGTATAGGACAAGTAGTAACGCATTAGGAAGACAAGCTGTCTTGCATCGAAATCCAGAACCATGCAAAACACCGGAAAAATTTTAATCCTCATGCAACCTAATTTATCATCTGTTTTCTATGATCTTGAATATCATTAGTTACTTTTAATATGATGAAGGAGAGGAAAGATGAAGTCACGTAACACTGGAAGGAGAAAATTAAAAACTCGAGTGCAGCAGAATAGCGTGTAACGTCGCTTTGTTGCCTGACATGGATGCAATGCAGCGTACAATGCCTAGCTGCGCGAGACTGAGCAATGCGCATGTGTTCGATCTGCCCCGAGACTGACTGAAAATTATAGCCCCTCTCTGGCTAGCTGGATTAAAAAAATACAATTGTACGTTGCACGGCTCTCAGTAAAGGCATACGGAAAGAATAATTACCCTTATTTTGGAAAATTGTAGAGAATTATTGAGTGCTTACTGATATGGCTCTGTGGTTTGTGTCGTTTAAACCAGGATAAGAAATTCGACAATATTTACATAGTGATACTTGTCAGCTCTAACAGTATTACCGTTCTCGTATGGGAGAGGGATTTTTCATTGACTGAATCCTAATAGCACTATCTATCAACCTATCACAACCGTTCTTCAATCCCTATCGATTCTACCGAAAGTTGAATGATATTCCATTTATTCTTCAGTGGCCAATGGGACTATAGAAGAAACCAATCCTGAGTTCCACGCAAAAATTTCGCGATCCAGTCAAATTATTTTAATCTAATGAGCTGGAAGCTCATTTGGGTTTTGATAGTTTCTATCTGTAAATTAAGTCCTATTCAAAGACATCAAATAGAATGAATTTGAACATAATCGCAATCGTAAATACGAGTTTCCTAACATCTTGAGAGACCATTGAATGCATTTCAATTCTGAGGACGGCTTAAAATAAATTATTCAAGTGATGTTGCGACGAACCACAACAAAGAAATATTTTAAATGGATAACTTTTTCCTGGTCTTGTTTAGGCAGAAGTGATTTCCTAATCGATATTAATCCAGGTTTACCTCTAACCCTCAATGAACCGCTGGTAATTCTAATTCGGAATTCAGATGAGTGAGAAATGTGGACGCTTATCTGGACACTCACGTGAACATTTATCGAAACAGTCATCGGAAGAGTCATCTTAACACTTATTTTCAAATCTCATCGCCAATGCCTTCAGATATATGACATGCAGAAAAACTATTCAATTCAATTTTGTCTCCTATTTATATACTCTCGCTGCTGACACAGTTAATATGAAAGTAGTTCCCATCCAATGTTTACCACCAAACAATCCCAATCTGATTACCGGCCACAATTCACCGTAGGTCGCAGTCTGATTTACAGGTATTTATTGATGCTCCATCATTAGCATTGGGAGTCTTGACCAGGTTGCAGACGCAGCACGAGGCTTCACCTCATTAATGAGGCATTAGCGTTGAGGCGCTGATTTACCGCCCATGTAGCACAGATGCACACAGTAATTATTGTCAGTAATTTGAACGCACCACCAACGCCAGACCAGCAGGGATGGGCCGACCGAAGACACGAAGTGCTTCTAGTAGAATAACCATTTAGTGACAAGATTGTAATAAACTGGAACTAATGTGGCATCTTGCTGCTCTATATATTTGCTCTGTGTAGTGGATTGTCTACACCTGCTTAATTAATGACGTAGTCTCTCACTCTAATGTTTATTCAAACATTATAGCTGATATTGAATTGTAAACATAGCCCGCAGTATGAATTTCCCAAGAAAGGAACGGTGTCAATCATTTTGCTCGACTTGATCTTTTAATGCTCTTATGGAAACTATACTGTTCATGTAAAAATTATGTACTACATTACAATCCTGGTTAACATCCCCATCAAAACTTTGAGTTGGTGACGACCCTAAATTAGGAACCGCCTAAGACTCGGACCGCACGTAAATCAGCTTCTCTATGTCCTCTTCGGCTTAGGGTTCGAAGGGCAACCTCTGGGCAGCTTGCTAGCTCGGTATGACTCGGTTCGGCCTACTCTTATCATACTCTGAGGCGACTATAAAGTCGGAAAAAAAATTCTGACCAGAACTGCATGATTTCGATCGGACGGCCAAACAAACCCAGAATGACTCTGCGCCGAGTGCATCAATTATTCGGCCGAACTCTAGGCTGTCCCCGAATTTTGTTAGGGATTCGAACTTTCAGATGTATTATATTCGGTTTACTATACCAATTCCTGCTACAGATTTGTTCTAAAAGCAATAGTATATTTCCCTACTATACTTGATGTCACAACTTTTTCAAATAACATTTTATATTCTTGAACGACGACAAAATGCTAAACAATTATCAGCCAAACAAATGTGAATGTAATCATTTGTTAAAATAAAGCTGCGAGGTTCCAAATAATCTCTCACGCCAAACGAAGGTAGGGACTCTCCATGGACAGCTTCAAGTCATGCCCCGTTCCGCGAGGCTCGATAGGATATAATTATGTTCTACGCTCAATCACTGAGCGTTTGGAGTGAGTTGCTTTAGCCCAGCGAAAGATTAATAATCACGGTTTAATTGCACTGAATTCCACGTATGTGGGCCTCACATAATAATCATGTGAGTTAGATCTTGTTACCACTCACGATTGCTCTGGAAGGAGCGGATGTTAAAGTTCACGGCTGTTTGGCAGTGATAGTGTGTCTTGAATGAATAATATTCGGTAATTTTCGTCTGTTTTTGACCACTCTTTCTTTTCGATTTTTTTATGACCATGTAAAGTGATCGATAAAATAATCATAATTTATCTCAAATAATTGACTCATGCCTGTTAACATTATAATCTTCCGTAATGGACCACCGGCAATCCGTTGCAATAAAGCGCTTTACCTACCGTGGCTTCACCTCATCACGGGTTATCAATATATGTATATTAACGAGAAAAATCATTTGCCAATTTTAGCTAATTCGAAGCTTTCTGAGGAAGTCGATCAGCAGGTTTAATAAAATAATCATACAAATCCGAAATTAAATATTTAAAAATTTATGGTTTAAATACTTCATATACAAAGCAACGGAAACTTATCAAAGAATTACAATATAAATACTTATATAAGTGCTATCTACTATCAGTCTATCAGTTTCCCTATCGCTGATTTCACATATCGCGGCTGAAGTCTGGAACGTTACTCCCACGATGGGTGAGGCATACTGTATTGCAAATGCGTGTTTCCAACTTCGAGCACGTTTGTTCAATAAGTAATGCACATTTTTATTTAAATGTGCACAGAAATTAGCATCAAATCTTGAAGAATAAATACTTCTGTGACATTTCATTGGCTTTTTGAGAGTAAGTTACTCGAAAGATTGGGCAGTTTTGTTGAAGTTTGGAGGCGTTGGAAGAGGCAAATTTGTTTCTGCACCGTTGAAGACTCCAGCTGCGAAGGAGACTCTTTCATCCCCGAAAGTTATATAATAAAAAACTTTTGCACCCACTCTCAGGGCTTAGCAGAGGCACTTCTTCTTGAGCCTTTCCGCTTCTTGCCATCAACAGAACTCGACTGCAAATTTCTGAAGTTAAGGATGGCTTCAAGCTATAATCAAATGTAGATGGAATAATTGCTTGCCCGAATTTAATATTGTGCACAGGAACGTGATTTTTGAAGCTAGAAGAAGGCGCTTTTAATTGATGGGCTCTGATCTCTGTGCACGGCTCCAGGATTAATAATTTCTTCAATTGCATACGTAAAAATTATTATAAAACATGAAGATACGCGTGTATGAAAGAATACATCAATCAATTTTTTTTGTGCTGTACTCTACTATTTGATGGACGATATAGAAATTTTACGAAAGTTTACGATTCGGAAATTTTCACCATGATAATAGAGAATTTACAGCGTAATGATGCGTAATAATCAATTCCGCATTACGCCGTCTTAAATAACTTTGCGAATCACAAAACCATAAATAATTGTAAGCTCCTCATATATATACATCTAATCAGGGAGTCAGAATGACACGTGACTAGACTGCATAGCGAGCTGCATAACTTGTACGTACAAATTTCTCTTTCCCTTCATGCCTGAACTTTAACCCCAGGCCAACGGTCTTCTAACAGGTGACGATAAACAACTCCTGGGGTTAATCTATATCTATCTAACTATTTCGGAGGTAACGGAGAGGTGACAAAATGTATAATATGTATAGAGACGGAAAACATCTGTTAAATGTTAGAAATAGGCCAAACTCGTTCACATCGAAGTGTCAAAATGATAAATTTTAACATTCCCGGTGCTTTGGAAATGCAAGCTTGACTTTTTTCTTTGCATTAACATTAATGACTTCAAAGCAGTACGTACAAGCGAGTTCTAATGGCTTGCCTGACTTTGCAAAAGCTAAAATGAAATAAGTAAGTCAAAATTTTCTCAGTTGTTTCAAGGCGCTCCATGTACTGGAATTGATGCGATTATTTCTCAGCCACATGAATTGGATACATGGAATGTAATTGCAAGCACATTTAGCCTAATTACTTAACACTTGGTGGGCAATCCTTGTCAGTTTGGATAATTTTAGTTTAGCAGGCGCTTCATAATGTTTTTCTACTTTTAGCATGAGTCGTTTGATGCAGCTTGAAATTAACATCCAATGAACGATGGAGAATTTTTATGCCTCAATTATATACTGTGTATGAAAAAATTTCATTATGAAGGTTTTCGCAAAAGACCTTGGCCATTAAATTGTTATTTCATTATATCAGGGTTGCATTTCCAGCACTACCAACATGATGATATTGCGGTATTATGCAAACTACTCGAGATCTGTCATGTCAGTCTCAGTTTTCTCGCTCGGTGTCGGCATAGCAGTAGCGTGAATAGGACTGCCACAAACTAGATCTCGATGATAGAGCGTCAGAAATTCCTTTCCAGAATTGCATTCGCTCTTTTGCCAGTTCGTACTGATGAACTCAAGACATTTGAGCTCCAAGTCTCTGCAAACCAAGTGTTTCCGACACTTGCAAATTCTACCTTTGCGACATAAAAGTTGAGAATTGTTCTTTATTTAATTTTACTAGTGAAGGGAACCCGACGTGCGTTCTCATGAGTGTTAATGGTTTCGCTATCTTTTTGAAGTTCCATTTAAAAATTGCTATTGTTACAGATGTCTGATACAAGCCTGAGCTCTGCGTTTGAACACTGTTTCTTTGTATAACCGCCACCCAAATGCTCGCCAGCGCCATTTGTTCCCGGTTATAAAAGCATTTAACGTTAGTGTTTTTTTTCGCGGACGTTTGTGGTTTGTTGGACGAATCTTCGATAAAATGTAATTAGAGGTTGATCAACTATGTGTGAAGCACCATGTTGATTCGCTGTGAAAATTTGAATCCCATGGGTACTTCGGCCTGTTATTGGGTATATAGTAAATTTATTTCAATGGCCAGCGAATTTCAAGTTGATTTTATGTTTCCAGAATATAACTTTACAAATTGCATACACGGTGCGTTTTGAGGTATTCAATGCTAGATTTGAATGCTTGCGCTTGCTCTATATCAAGTGCAAATATTTCGCCACAACTCTATTATTGACTTTCGAGCCATATTATTTTTTTGGTGATTCTTCCATCAGCAAAGAGCATTTTGTTTTTGTTGCAGGGAGAAAATCGGATTAGTTATCAGCCGGAACGTGAATGCAAAATTGTATCGGGCAAAATGAGATTTGCTCAAATTGACTTTCAAGCAAAGCAAAAAATACAGTTAAGTTTTAATTTTTTTCCTTTAATTTGTTTAGATAGTTTCTGTGGAAACCAGAAAAATTGAAGAAAATTTTGCAGTTATATTATTTCCAATACACAAATTCTTTGCACTGGACTCCATAATTCCCGCCAGATTAAAATATCCTCTCTTTAATTCTTTTATTGGTCGTTGCTTGAACAACGGATTTTTCGCGGATTACTTTGTTTTCTGCTGCTACTCCCTATAGCCAACATTCCTTTTAATCTCTGAGAACAGAAACAACTGCGCGCTTCAAGTGCCTCAACATGAATCAGTTCGTTTCCGTCGGCAATTTTAGTTAAAGTTCTTAGGCCATGGGAAGGATTGATGCGTTCGCTCGATCTGATGATTGCCTTGGTTGGGAACTTGGTCTTAACTTCTGCCGTACACACAACATCTTTGTGAAGGCTGCTAGTGAGTTGCTGGGTTTTTTGTTAAAAGTTTCGCTCGTCTTGGGATGTCCAATTAAACCTTATCGACTGGAACTCGACGATGATATAGTGACGTCTTCACTGCGATGATCATTTGGCCTTTGACATAAAATCTCGTGATGTTCGTGATGATTGAGTTAGGTCTTTTGTTCAAAATATTTAAGTAACTTACACGATACTTCCTTTACTAAAATGGCAACAATCGTGATGACTTCTAATTAAATTCGAATTTTAAATTTCCACTTTAAAACTGAAAACATCTGGTCTGCAGAACAGCGACTATAATCGATATAAGATTTAAATCGATACAAACGTTGTCGGACCAAACCATTACTTCTATTCTGCGACTAATCCCGTTAAATAAATCTGGTTGACTTATATGCAATTATATGAAATTGAATAAATTGAATTGGTCAGCGGCAGGAAAATTTGATCAATTATTTGCGATGTCCCAGGAAGGATGCATATAATTTTGGGGGCTGCATAAATGTTATTTGAGATTATTTTATATCAAATGTCGCATAATTGTTATTGCAAATTATTTTAATGGATGTTAAATTATTGTTTGCAACTAATTTCAAGGGCAGAAGCGTTATTATTTGCAATTAATTTTAAGCCCTGCACAATTGTTTTCCTGCAATTAAATAAGATCAAATCTGCAAGAAGGCAACTCTTAAAAGAGCATCACCGTGAAACGCATTGTGTGAAAAGGTGATTTGTGCAAATCCTTGTGATTTGCAATTTATTATAGGGTGCACCGCTGCGAGACACAACTCATGTGGTAATGCAGCAACGGGAGATGCAATATAACAAAAGTTGCACCGTTGTGCGCTAAATTTAACAGAGGCTGCATCACTGTAGGACACAATGTATGAGGTATGATCTTTGGTGAGCTTGATTTTGAGGCAAAATTGGAGAATTTAATGATCATTATGAGGCATAACACATCAATAGTGCATTTTGTACAACGTAATTATTCCGTGGCGAAAGATTTCATAGCGCCAGTGATGAGGAACTGTATCATTATATAGTGGCATTTCATGAGGCAGTGCATCCTTATGAGCCACCGTTTATATGGGAATCATTATGAGTCGAAAGAAACTTGTGATGAGGATGTGCATCATTGTGAGACGCTGCCATAACTTCTTTCTCAGTCAGGCAAATTACATCAAAGCCATCTACATAATTCTGGCCGGAGGAGCCTGGGCCACTGCCAACTAAATCTCTGCCTATTTTTTTAATCCAAGGAGAATTAATGCGGACTGCCGGATCAGATCTCTATGCTTTTAAGACGTGTTATGATATTAATGATGCTACACATAATAGAAGTAACATTTTAGCAGTGAAAACGATGATGATAACTATGATTATAGTTTGAAATACAATGTCGAAATGTTTATATGTTTTATAGGGAATAATAAATACACTATAAATAACTTTAATAAAATTCGTTCTAATAAAGTTAGCTTATAACACAAACTATACTCCTGTTCAAACTTGCCTCTTACTCAGAACGTTCCATGCGAAGTAGAGTGCCTGTTTCTAGCAGTAACTGAAACATACTACATGATCAGCACTTTATTTTTTTTTGTAGAATTTAATGTTACTTGGTACTAGTTTTCATGATTTTCGTCCAGTTGAAGAAGCTGATTCTTGAATTGGAAATTGAAGTAATGGAATTAGAAGCGCTGCATGTAATAAATACGCTGTCACTATTTTCTTGGTAATATATATGGTGTCTCGATTTTTGACTTTTTTTTCATAATGTTAATGAACAGATAAATATTGTACGATTTCCAACGGGGTTAGTTTAAATTTATCAATCATTAACTGACTCAGGATTTTGCGCTACACTTGTGATTTGGAATATTTTCCATAACTCCATGTACTGCGGATTGTAATATTCTCGGTCATCTTTTCAGCAACTTCATTTCGGAAAGTGATCAATTTTGACAGACTTTGTGCTCAGTGTGGCACAGACTTCCATGATAGTGGCACCGAGATGAGGCTCCAGATCTCATTACGAGCTTCGCTCAAGAGAGTTTGAATGAATAAATAAATGAATCAGTTGAATTATTGATTCGTTCAACTAATCTCGCGTAATTAACGTTTTCCTTCATGTCCATTAGCAGACTTGATGCTATAATATTTCAAAGCTCTCTGGAACTCTAATTAAATTGCGTAGATGAATAAGTATACGAACGTTAATATTCCGTCTTTGTTGGTTCAGTCGTTGGTGGAGAATTTCAAATTATGTAATGAAAATTATTCTCTCGCGGTTTCATTACTTCATCTGTGGCATTCAATAAGTCCAATAAATCGTGTTGACATTTTCGCATGGTTAAGTATGCATACTTATAGATTATAGAATCTATAGTTCGACTTGAAAAAGATCGCACAATTATTAATTCCGCTAAAAATTTCTCAGCGGCCACCGATTTTCTTACGCGTAATTCTCAACATGAAATTCATTTCAATCCTTCTGGAAAATTGTGGTTCACGGGTCATAGATCGATTGAAATTTAATTTGGTGGTAAAATGTTCGGTAAATCTGATTTATTCTCGCCCAAGATGATATTCGAACTCTGATCCAGTATAAGAAAGATCTATAGAATAAGACAATTAATATGAAAAATTAAATTTAAGCTTTGAATACGTACCCAGACGATTTTTTTTTAATTATTTGACCTTCCGGCGAGGTCGCTGTAACGAAATATATATATTTATAAAATTTGTTGAATTTTTCATATAAAAACGCACAAAAGTTATAGTAATTAGTAAATACTAGTGATTAAATTCTTTATTATCTATAGTATATCATTGGGGAGGAGAAAAATAATTTTGGCATAGCAACCATTGTGTATTATTGTATGAGACAAGATGACGCCTTATCGACTATGTGACAATATATATACCAAGAATAGAAACATATTGATGAACAACTGCTACCTATGATGACAAATGACTTTTCCTCTGCATGATCAACGAATTTATTCCGAAAATATTTCTCAATATGATTTTAGAACTGCTGTTATGGAAGTAATTAAATTATATGCACGAGAATAACTATTTAATTTTTTCGAACACCAACCCAATTACAAATGTCTGGGCAGTTGGCTTGCTCGTATTTATTAGATATTATGATAACGTTGGTGTAAGATATGCTCACCATGACTCCTAATAGAAATAGAAAACCATAAAAATAGAAAACCATAAATAATAGAAAAACCATAGGTACAATATTCATCTACGCACCGAGTGGATCAACTTCAAAGCATTGAATGATTAAACTGCTTGTTAATATTATGAAGAAATTTTAGCAGGTAACAAGTTCACATGAAAACCGAGGTGTTTATTCTCTGGATGGGACACCATTTTCATGTTTATAATGTAATGATAAACTTTTTTGACACTGGCAGTCCCTTGGTTAACTTCAGATTGAAACAAAACCATCGATATCAAAAATTATAACTGTGACGAATTGGTTCGACGTTCCGGCTACATGGCGGAGGTAAAAAATATAACTCATTACTCACTGCAGTGAGTGACAGAGAGCGCATTTTCTCGTCGACGAAAACTTGAGGTCACGGACAGACGGACGGACAGACAGACAGACGGACATGGCGAGCACAATAGTGAATTTTTCCATAAATGAGAAAATGCGCTAAAAAGCTCAGTAACGACACGCACACCATGGCTGCGACTGCGCGTTGTTTTGTCAATCGGACGCAAACAACGCGTGTAAAGACGGAGATGCAGTCAGGAGTGTACCAGTGGGCCTATCTAGTTAATTAATACGATACACTGAGTGTACATTTTAACATTTGCTGTATGAAATATAAAAATTGCGCAATTCATGAAATAGAAATATGTCGTGAATAAATTAAAGTACAGTTCTTTGATCCACTTCGTTCATGCATCGTTTAGTCTTTGCTTGCTGTACGTAAGCAAGCAGTTGGATTTCTTATTGAGAATGAATTTATAACATGATATTATTTGGGACTTTTTCGGTGTACACTTGACACTACAAGAATAAGTCAAAGTCACTTGGTTCTGTACTTTGGGACTTGCTGATAGTAGAACTTCTCAGTATTGTAAATCGAATATTATTGATAGATCTTAATATGTTCAACGCCGTTCAAATAAAGTTTTATTTTTTTTTGTGGCATAGAAAACTTATTTCAAGTGAGAAAGACTCAAACCAAAAAGAATCCATCATGAAAGGAGCCTGGTCAACTTATGATCCAGATTATGTAGGAGATCAATTGCTGAAAATCATAACTTTCGTTACATGAAGTGATGAAATTGATGCTTAACAAAAAATATAAATCAGATACAATCCAAAATAACGTCATTTCTCGGTTAGCCGTCAGGTTGAATTTTGGATTGGCTGAAGAATTCCATCAATTTCATCGAATAATAATGTAAATCATAAGCTCATGAATATAGGGTTAAGTAGAACATAACGATAGTATACCTATAGACGTTGTTCATGTTACACCAAGAACTCATTCTTCTACAATATGCTATAATCTAACACGAAGGCTAGGCTTCATTGTAAAACATTCAAGTCAATTATAGGATGCTTTCCCACGAAGACGTTTCGTAATCCATATTTGGCCAATTGACCAAAATCCGAATTAAGTTGTAATTTTTCCATCAAACACGTGTGAAGAATAAGCGATGACGAATTATTTTTATCAGTACCAATTTTTCATTTCAAATTGGTGTAATGAAATTCATACCAGGAAAATTAGTTGCATAATTAAGATGAGAATTCACGAAATTTATCTCCGTCGGAAAGCTCCACGCATGCATAAGCGGGTAATTGGCTTTTCCCATGAGTCGTCCATTAGGTGCGACCCAAATCTTTCGAATTATTTATGTATAATTGTTTCGAATTTTTCTTTCTGTGTGTACAGAGTTATTAATTTTGTCTGTATTTTTATTTATGATTAAAACAATAGAAATAATTTACGCAGTTCCCATATTGTTTATTTAAGCGATTTTTTTGTGTTCGATCGATTTGCATATTGTATTTAATGTAATTTCGTTTATAGATTGAAATTTAATAGGCATAAATAAGCCTTGATCTTAAAGTCTTGAACTGAATGACTTAGGATGTTGAATTGTGAAACCAAGTCAATAAGGGCGTCTGCATAGAAAGTGTGCTGTATCACATCATCGCCTATATAACAAGAAATGCAATAATCCATCAGTACAACGTTACAAATTTCACGCTTAACGTGGTCCATGCTCGCATGTTAAATACTTGGTCGGCTTGCACGAGCATCAAATTTGGTATCAAGAGTTCAGGTTTTCGTGACGCCGATCACAATCAAAGGTAACCCATACATACACAGTTCATGGAAGCCCTTATGACTTTGCCCAACACAGATTTTTTGCTGTGCCTACTGATTTTGATGATTTAATGTATTGACTCGATGTCAATAACTCCATGAGTGTGTTGAAAATATTCTTAACTATATTCATAATTTCAAATTGAACTCTTCTATTGTTTAAATATCCAGCAATTTATTATTGATTTTTTAGTTATCCGTGTGAGAAAAATAATCTTGGCGGGCTCTTTTGGCTCGGGGGAAATCTACGAAATTTTTTGTATGAAGATCACCTAGCGCAATTCAGAACTTTCGGTTCCCATTAACTATGGAAATTATTTCAGAACTTGGTAAATATCAGGAATAGTTCTCGACTCCGTATAAATGTGATTACTGACAACATCGGTAAACTTTTTCGATTCAATTCAGTCCATCAGTATTTTATTTGCGGCTTTATGCGTTTACTTTCTGTTCGAAGTTATCCATTACCGCACATGATCGCTTATTGCCACCCTGCGCTTGCCAGGCCTTACATGTCTCGGCGGCCTGGATGCGTTTTGTTTCTAATGCTGACGCTAAATTTTTTTAGGTTTTCCTGATTCTGCTATGAGGTTGTTTTTTGTTGTTGTGGTGGTATAATGTTGGTAATTTGGTAGTTCTTATGATAAGTTTTCTTGCGGGATGTGTTATCAGGAGGTGTGTTCTCTGGGGTGTATTCTCTGGGGGTGTGTTATCAGGGGATGTGTTGTCAGGAGATGTGTTGTCAGGAGATGTGTTATCAGGGGATGTGTTGTCAGGAGATGTGTTGTCAGGAAAAGTGTTGCCAGGAGATGTGTTGTCAGGAGATGTGTTGTCAGGAGAAGTGTTGTCAGGAGATGTGTTATCAGGAGATGTGTTGTCAGGAGATGTGTTGTCAGGAGATGTGTTGTCAGGAGATGTGTTGTCAGGAGATGTGTTATCAGGAGATGTGTTGTCGGGAGATGTGTTGTCAGGAGATGTGTTGTCAGGAGATGTGTTATCAGGAGATGTGTTGTCAGGAGATGTGTTGTCGGAGATGTGTTGTCAGGAGATGTGTTGTCAGGAGATGTGTTATCAGGAGATGTGTTATCAGGAGATGTGTTGTCGGGAGATGTGTTGTCAGGAGATGTGTTGTCAGGAGATGTGTTATCAGGAGATGTGTTGTCAGGAGATGTGTTGTCAGGAGATGTGTACTGTGTTTTCACTGATGTGAGCCTAAACATTTTATTTTATCTTTAAAGACAAGGTATTCAGTTTATATGGAAAATACTGGACTCGGCATATACAACTGATAGAGTTTTGTTATGGAAGTATTTTTCGACGACATCAGGATCATTATAAATATTCCTCGTCGAAATCATGTTTTGTTCATGGGTGCCTTAATTTTTGTTCTGCGTTACATTGACGTTTGGTTCACTAGTGTCATTGCCTAGTTCTGTGCCGCAAGTATTCGGTGCAGGATTATCATGATTTTGTTAGATCTTAAAGTTATGCAATTGGTTTATGAGTGCAATATTCCAGGTGCGCGTCTCAATTATATTTGGTTCTTGAATATCATAACGCTAGCTCGGTGTTAATATTATGTCTGGTTAAGGAGTTCCTAAACCTTTAATATTTAACGTTATAAACAGAACGTAATATTGTCAATGATAAAGCAACACGGGCCGGACAGTCGCCGCCGCTGCGAGCTCCTGGACTGACACTGAGAAGTAAACGTACTCTCAAATATATTAATGGCTCATGCTGTCCTAAGCGTGTCACAATTTATGCACGTAGCCTTGATATTCTTTTTTGCTGGACAAAAGTGGGTCAGGATGGTTCATAAGATCGAGGGCAAGAATTGCATTTGTATTCGGACAAAGTGTCTAAATTTTCTGAGTGTTGTTGAGGGACAGCGTCGGAGTGCCAGGTAACGTCGTGGATGCGTGCCACAAAGTTTTAATGGCATAATATACAACTTTGTGTCACGTCGCGGAGTTTGAAATACATGCGGGCCTTTGAGAAGATATGTTCACTTCGAAAATAACGTACATTATCCAATTTATTGTGTACATTCAGATTTAACAGCCCCCGCCAAATCATGCTTACAGTATAAAAAGTATTTGAAATTTCTCTCTGCAATATTCCGCTGAACTAGTTTTCATCATGAGTTCAGCCATCAATCCAAATTTTATTTGAACTCATTACGTTTAATCTCGATTCCTACGTTTGATTGAGTCGATCCTACAAGTAGAGTACAGTTAAGTTACAGCCTGCAGATGCATCATTCATTTAGAAAAGCACGTCTAGTCTAGCATTAAAAATGAATATTCATTCTGTGGCGAGGCCACTTTAGAAGACAAGCACTCATTGATATGAGCTTCGATGTTCGTTGAAACGTTCCCCCTATTTCAGTATGGCTCCTACATATCGCTCCGTCAACATCATAGTCTAAAAGAAAGAGGGTAAACCTGTTAACAATAAACTTTCTTAAATGACTGGCTGCATTTATCATTACACATTGCGCTCACTCGATAATAGTTTTAATAGAACAAGGAACAATAATTCTTTGAAAACAATAAGCTTTTACTCTCCCTTGACCTCTCGTAACTGACATCGTTTTCAAATATGTGCATTGCAGTGGCATGGGCATTTCGAAGTCTCGGGAGGTGCCTCTAACTTGGGGTTTTAGGATTAAAAATTGTGCGCATTTCTTGCAGTTCACTGCTAACCTGTCTGCTCTTGTCGCTCCAGACTGTCAGGTGGTGAAAAAAATGTGTAAAAGTTTTAGTGACTTCTTTCATGTTGCCATCTCAGCTGAGCTCCAAAAACCATCTGGCCTCAAGTAAAACCTAGAATTAGTTTGTTTTGGACTGTTTGTAACTACACTGCAATTTCAATAAAAGATATCATGTTATAGAGTAAGCGAAATTGTTATTCTATCTCACTATTTTGTGAACCAAGAGACGATTATCATAGACTACTTGTAGTGATCCAAGACCGAAAATCCGCTCAGGATCGTCAACGATCTACGAATGACAGCAGATCTGTGAAAAGTTATAGAATAGACCAGGATTAGAACCCCTAGCAACATCAGGTAATAATTGCCTTATAATAAATACATGTACAGTATAACTTCTTGGGAACTTGGCCTGACGACTCAAAAGCTTCTGGATTCACTTAAATACTAAGCAGACTTTGTTATCCTAAACATATGCAGACAAACAGGAGATATACGAGACAGGACTCATGACTTTCGCTTAAAAGCTATAAATATAACATCGTATTAAATCTCTGGAGCACGAAACAGTCTATTAGGCCTGTACACACATTTATCTAGAGAAATACATCCATAAAAGTTTCTATATGAAATTAATAATTAGTGTGTTATAATACTGTCAACGTTCTCTATTTACATTCATTTGGGCTTCACTGGAGGACATACCATTGCTTTTATGAACTAATGAAGGCGTCTATTTGACACTCTATTATTTATAGAAATTTAAAGGTGATGCGTTGCGTAATGGCATCTCACGTAACTATGTACGTGCTTGCTAAACGTAAAGAGACGTGCACTGTAGGTTCTACCTGCAGATATGAAACGTTCTAGGGGTAAGCATCTACATATTGACCGATTAAATATGTGCACATTAAATTAGAGTTAAAATGGAATTAGATACACCAAGTGGACTGCCACTATTTCGGTAGAAACAAAAGTGCACGAAAGAGTAGCAGATGCGAAACAATAGTTTGCAAAGGCTGCGTGTGAGATAATAGCTCTTTGTATTATTTTAATAGATTGCAGATAAACTTGCGAAGATAAAATACACTGGGTAATCTTACAAAACACTGTTCTTACCAAAATTTCAATCACAAGATATGGAGCATTCTCGTTGATGCCGAAAAAAATTCTCAAAGCAGGCTTGAGGCAGAAGATAATAATCATAATTATTTCATTCAATATTGCTCTAGTTAAATTAAAAAAAAAACTGTCTCGTTTTCTTTTCTTTGTGTATCAAAAAACAAAAAAAAAACATAGATGGATCTACTCTGACGTAGCAGGCCCCCTCTAAACGTATGGGTTGGTTTATTATAGAATTTGCAGTAAATTTATCAACTAACATAGAACTAAGGCTCGTAAACAGAAATCCTACAGCGTTAGGTTCTAAATTGATAGTTAAATTTTTCGCAATATTAAGAGCAGAAAAAAAACTTTTGAATGTCAGAATCTTTTTACACTTTGAACCAAAATATTTTTTTCACTCTCATAATTTTTTAAATTTTAATAATATTCATTGAGGATTGTGGATGCAGCGTTTGAAGAACATTGTAGTCCACATGGAGATTTCATCACAACGGAATGAGTATTTGGTATATAGTAGAAATATTATTATTCCATGTATGAAGCGTTTATTTGGTTCATGCGAAAATCTCTTGAATATTCCATCATTTTTTTTTACAGTGGAAAAAATTTACGAAACTGCGCATAAAGACATCAATATTCTGCTTAATGTGAAGAATATTTGTCATGTTCGTATTTGTACATTTTTATTAGGTTAAGTCAGCAATTAAGAGTGGAAAATTAATTAAATATTTTGTCGCTCTCAGATTATCGAATTTTATAACCCGGCGACAATGGCTTCCAAAATTTGACAATACTCTGTAAATGTCAGAAAAATCAATGAATTTCCCGGAATTTTGATAGTTATTTAACATTTTGTTGCATGGTAAAAAATATATTAAAAAACAGTTTATTTTCTAAAAAAACATTAGGAAAAATTGTCAACTATATTGATACGTTCTTACATCTATTCCTGGAGGTATTAATTTAAACTTATTATTATTGTTGAAAGTCATAAATGTAATCCGAGTTTTTGCAAGGGCAACAGAATTAGGGGGAATTCAATGAACACTCAAAAATGGAGCAGTTAAGAGTTCATAGAACGTAAGGGCCTCGTAAACGAATGGCCTCAGGCACAAACGTAGGGCCTAATAAACGAGAATTACGAGCGATTCATATTTTATAGTTGAATCATTCTCAACATAGTTGCTGAACTGGAAAAAGCAGCAGTTGACATAACAAAAATCAGTCGATCTATTTTTGTCATGAATTCCAAATCAAAAATAGACGAAGAAGCTGACGAATAATGTAATAAAAATTGACGAATAGGATCGACACAATACATTAAATCACCTGTTAGATTATCAATGGGAAAGCCTTAATGTTCAATTAAGACAGAAGGCTCGTGACTCGAAGGGGGGCTCAGAGTTCCCTTTAAGTCAGAAGCTTCTGATCAAAAGTCCTTAAAAGAATTCTGAGTCCACGTCAGAAACAATAAACTTCGGATCTGAAGTCTAGCGTTACTATACTCAGTCGCTACGCCAACCTCTAAATTCTCTACTTAAGTGGCATGGCATTCTGTACAATAATTTAAACGTTATTAAAAATATATCTCTCGGCACATCTAAAATCCTAAAATCTTCCACCTATGCTTACTTAAATGCAGTTTTCAGTGTAAATAAAGGTCTAAAATTAATAAATTATAACTTATTCCTGGTTAAAGCTTATTTGAGAGTATGTTCTCAAATGCTAACATTTGTTTGCAAAGCATCGCGTCAGGAATATTTTCTAAATAAACATAATGTCAAGTTAATATCTGTACCGCAGAAAATTTAGAATCAGTACATCAATGATATCAACAACAACTCTTCGCAAACTTGCCAACAGTTACCGAAAATATAGTGTCAAAAATTAGATACATTTGTTTCCGAGAATATGAAATTTGAAAACACGTTTGAAATTGTTTTATCTCTAGCTTTAGACTGTAATACCTCCGTTCAAACATAGATATAGTTTTAATTTTACATTCGAATTTTGCAGAGTGATGACAACTCCGTGTTTAAATTATTCAATGCAATAAATAAAGTGAAAAACATACAAAAAATAATTGTTTTATAATCCAAAAAGCGATTGGTCGTACGTGACAGGCCATAAAAATTTAAATTCACAGGATGGAGGACATTTTCGAAAATCGTCTTGTCTATGTTTATAGAAAAAATAAATCAACGTATTTATGGCATGCGTATAAATCAACAAATTCTGCCATCTCAAACTAATTATAGAGAAGAGTATATAAGCAAAGTATACAGTAAAAAATTACGATATTTTGGTTTTAATAAAGTAGGATATATTTCACGAAGGATGTAAGGAAAATTTTTCATTTACTATCCGTCAGTACAATGACTTCGTGTCATAACATTTTCCGAATCGTTCATATAAATTCCTCGTAATATGAGTATGAATAGATTTTGAAATAAAGTAAATTTTGTTACTTGTGGAACAACAACATTTATATAGATCAATTTAATTATAGTCCTTTTCTTATAATTTGTAAATGAGTTTAATATCATTCCTGTAACAGGAATGATTTTGACAGCAGCAAGGGAATGGAAATCCTTCATTGTCTTGTACCTCATGTTAAAACATGTTAAAAATACACCAAGTGATTCCAATACCTAGTTTCCGTTTCAAACGACGTAAGTATACTCCATTAATTGGGTTAAACTAACAGTGTGTTCAAGTCGTACTTGGTCTCGAGGTTATTTGACGCATTTTTCTAAGTTCTATCTTTTGGTAGGCATCCCATGAATGAAATTATGAAAGAATTTATTCCTATCTATTTCACTTAACATTTACACGTACTGTATATCGTAAGTTGAGCAGATGTGATTCGGATCCTGGAACATCTCTTCGAGCATTTATTGGCTTGAAATTATGCTGATAATTGATGATCATAACAATGAATATTGATTAATGCTCGTTTGTTTATTGATTAAACATTAAAGGAAGCATTTGTTTGGGCTTGCAATGAGTTTAAGTAATATAAATTATAAGTGACATTACCAGAATAAACGAATTGATGTTCTACGCTATCGATCTAAACCAAAATTCGGACCGTTCTGTATTTTTTTAAATTTTCGGTCTCAGATGAGTAGCAGTAGTTTTCATAGCTGAAATAATATTTAATACGTTTCAATTTCGTCTCTACTGTTTTCCCTACATTATTATTCAATCCCTGTAATAATCGAAAATGTTCTAACATGGCTATGTTATTTTTGGACTTTGAATTTTCTATTTGTCTTAGCCCAATCTCAGATATCGTTATCAAGCCAAAGTTTTTAAGTTTGTAAAATTATCTGTCAGAGACAAGGAATCTGTAAAGGCAAAATATCGATGATATTCGTGACGGATTCATCACTATAGATTTCAAAATCTGGCAGGTAGCCTATCTAGGATCCCTATCTACAACGAATTATGTGAGGCGTGTGTAAGAGATTGTATCTAAAATACAATTCCCCACAAACAGACATGTGTGACAAGTGATGTCGTCGCAGTTTAATTTTCACGTATTAATTGATCGCCAGATATGCTCCGAAGTTTAAACAGTAGGGTAAACAGTTCAGTAGGGTTTTGAAACAAAATTTGGATTTAGAACGGAAATCAGCGGGAATGGGAAGGTCTCTTGTATTTTTGTCCGCCTACCCTGGAATAAAGGCGAAAGAGGAGAGAGAAAAAGGGGAGCTTGAGAGCGAGCAAATTGGAGAGGTTCTTGAAAGCTTTGTTGTGTCGTCGTGGAAAGTGTGACAGTAAACGAGGGCTCGGCGAAGCTTGAGCCGTTCAGTAGGGCCATACTCAATTAAGAAAACGTATCAATCTCCTCGAATTTTGCGACTGGCGTCATCGAACTTAATGCGCTTTTTTTCCCCAAGAAATAATGTCAATGATCCATCATTTTTTGCCCATAACTGCAGCATCTTTCCTTAATACATAGATTTTATGATTTAAATAATTAGACGTTGTTGCAAAAAAAAAAAAAATCTCAGGCATCATGAAATATGATAAGTGAATCCATAACGATTGGGCATTGAAAATTAAATTATAGTGAATTTAAAAATATTATCTTCGTATCTGATCGACACAAGTAACTTCCTTGATTTAATCTGTTTAAGTTTTACGAACATTTTTAAACATTCCTTAAGCTCTCTGAAGTGTAGGTACTATTTTTGATGAGAACATTGTAGGATCTCGTGAAACACAAACAATACAATAGCAATATTAAATTCGTAAGAGCGTCTACAATACTGCTCAAAAAACGCTGTACATTTACTTAAATAGTATTTTTCTAAATGCTCTCCTAAAGTCCTTATTGAATATTGTGTAAATGACAGGGTTAAAAGCAGAGTTCATGTAGCCTAACCAAAACGCGAAGTCAAATGCGATGTTCGGAAAAGACATGAAAGGTCCCAATATATACATGAGGAAAAACGGGAGCCAACACGCTATGAACGATCCCATAATAAGACCTAAAATAAGCGTCGCTCGTTTTTCTTTTTTACGCGCAATTCTCCTCTTCTCCTTCTCGGGATCCCGCATTGCTTTCGGCGTGCTTACTCGTCCCATGTCGATCATTTCTCGCTTAGGTTTGTTGATTTTCTTGCCGATGAGAGGGTGACAAAAGCGCATCTTCAAGGGCTTCATCACAGAACATCGGGCGATGGCGCCCGAGTCCGAAGAACTCTGGTCCATGTCGCTCATTTGGTCTCCATCAACAGACGGTGCTGAGGGCTCTCTTCTGAACGTCTCACACGGAGAAGCCGGAGGACAACATTCTTTTACGGGACTTGCAGAGAGACTTGTGCATCCCACTGTACTCTCAACGGGGCTATCTTTGGCGACCCCTAAGTAAAGCCCATTTTCGTCTTTGACGTTGTGGTTCCGGTGATCAGCGTCCACTTTACCACTCAAGGTCCGCAGCGGTACCGCCTCAGCTTCTTGGTCACTGGACTGTTCTGATCCATCGTGCACTTTTACACTACCAATTTGTACCTGTTTGCTGATCAGAACCGTGTGCTCACTGATGGTGTTTCGGTGGACTTCTGCTGGAGAGCTCGAGGGAAGGTGCGTTTCGGAAGTGCGTGATATAGACGGCGCGGATTTGACTGGCCTGGCTTGTGTTACAGAACACTCGTCCTCTTTCTTCCTCTCCTCTCTCCGCTCCTTGCCTTTCATCAAACCTTTGTTTGCGCGGGCTTTTGCCGCGTAGTATATTCTTATGTACACAAAAATCATGATGGCGCTAGGGACGTAGAAGCTGCCCAGAGACGAGTATATCACGTAGCCCAAGTCGCTCGACACCTGCACGGAAAAAAATAAAAAATGTTAGATGAAACTGCATATTTCTGCTCAGAAGATTTTTCAGTCACTTGAATAGTTCCGGAATGTTTTCATGAATTTACATGATTTATAATATTATCTAGGATTTTCGCTAATGAAATCAAATAGACACGTTTCGTCTTTCATGATTTTTACACCTTAATTATTTATCCCAAAAATTATTTTAATTGAAAAATAGCTGCCAAAGAATTTTCAATTTTTAATAAATCAATTTGCACAACAATCTACAATACAACTGAAATATACATTGAACTATTTCTTGATTGCCTGTGTTCTTTTGCCGAAATATGGCGATAATTTTGACCAGGATCCATGAAAAGAAGGTCATGATTTAGGTTAGAAGGTCAACTAATTGTAAAAAATATATTTTGATTTGCAATTTGCATCAGATTGAGTTTTTCATTCAACCTACACTCCTTCGATCTCCCAATTTAAGGTGTGGCTTAGGAGCTTTGTGATCAGGAAATATTTTGTATTTTTTAATGACGGTTTCAACTGTGAACCTCGATTGTCATGGGAGCCAAATGCACGCTACTGAAATACGGTGTGGTATTTCAGGACTTCGCTCAATAATGGATTTTGTACAGTCTTTCCATGTTACTGACGCCGCAATACTTCTGTTGGATATAAATATCGATTGTTCCCCTTAGAAATCTACCGGCAAACGCACTATTGTTAACTGAAAAACGCCGCAAACAAATAAAGGAATGAAATTGGTATCCCATCGACTGCGACCGGGGGAGTCGTGCGGTAGCCGTAACGAATTAGAGAGCTGAAGCGCAGCGGCCGCAGTAGCTGCGTCTGCTTTCCTAGCTGAAATTGGTTATTAAATGACTTCAAACTTCGAAGGTTACATAAAATAAACCTGCCTAGCTAAAATATTAATACTTATAGGCCTTTAACAGATCTCAGTTAGTGTTTCTCGTTAAAATAACCTGTGAAATTTGTCGTAAACTTTCAACAGCGGTTATTTAAAATAAATTTCCTTTCCCTCCCAGCACAGGCGGTGAGGAGATAAATAAATCGTATTGGTTTCAAATTGTTACGTTGCTTTTAAGTAAACTATGTACACCATCATTGCACTCCGTACACCTTAACTCTGCAGACGTTTTTATAGACTCACTCTAATAGTTTCTGTGACCCCGAATGCGAACCACAATGGCTGTGAAGGAATTACACGTGCTCTTAGAATGAATCTTTCCTGACACTACAAATATACGGCGAGGACACGGTGGACACAAAGCAAACCTGCACAAAATTGAACCGAAAATTGCACCGTAATTATTGCGTTCACAAAAATGGGGTCCTTTAAGTTCCTCATGCCCGATTTATTAATGAAGATAGTGGTCCCCTAGAAGTGCAATATCACCGCTGAGAAAAATCATAAAATGGACCGCACCGCGGGACGCTCCACAATGTCTCGAGCATTGCTCCCTTTAGGGTCTTTTAGGCTGGCTCGGGTCACCGATTACGTAGTGTTTTTTTACGCCCTTAGACATTGCATTGCTACTTTCCAGGCACATTTACAGCACTCGAAAACGCTCGGGTTTTTTAGTTAAGTGTCATCGAGTGAACTTTGCTCGGCAGTAATCACCTGCGAACAGTAGATTTTCATCGTACTTGCCATAAAAATAAGGAAGCGTCCAAAATTAGAATATAAAGCACGATGGTTATTTAAATTCAATTAAAATTATTCATGAATATACATTTAAATAAAATAATTTTAAAAAATGTTAACATCGATGCATTTCCTACCGATGAATAGCTTCGAACAGTAACGATTACTTTTCAAAAATCATTGATTAGAAAGCGCTCGGCGTTAAGTAGATAGCAATCTGGATCGGCCTAGTAAGCATTCTACTATCAGTACTAGTAAGCATTCTACGACAGGCCACATCAGGCCTACATTTTCAGCGCCGACATCATTATGTTATGTTATTACTACAACTAGTATCACATTTTCCCATCTGGCGATCAAATCAGGTACCTCAAAACAAACATATTCTTTCAAATATCTCAGGAGAAATAGATACTTGGATCTGTAGATCTATGCAGCCGAGAAATGTGCAATGTGTCTGAGCTATTCTGCGAGGCAAATTGCCTACAGAATGGCCAGTGATGCCTACGGTGCAGGAGGCTTATAGGTCAGTCTCTGTTGTGGGAGGGTCTCTTTAGTCTGGATTTCCATGTCATGCAACAAAGCTTCTTTAATGAGTGGTTTCTGCCATTGAAACAGATCATTGATGTTCCAAGATCCAAAACTCTACAGTAGCTTCAACTGGATAAAATGGATGTTATAAAATAAAAGCGTGAATTTTCTTATTAACGTCCACATTTCATTGAATTGGTAATATTTATTTTCATTTTGCCATTGTTAGTGGTTTTTCTGCCTTTAAGAAACACTAATTTTCACTCATATTTGCCGCAAATAACATTTCTATGGTAAAAATCTCAAGTAAAATTTCATCTTCTGCCAGTGATGTGGAAAGTTTTGCAGCCGCTTGCTGGTCGCATTGAGAAGCGAAGTAGCGCTTAAAGAATTAATGAAATGTTCAGCTCTTTTTTGTGCATTTTCTTATTTATGGAAAAAAGGCGCTATTGTGCTCGTCATGTCCGTCTGTTCGTCTGTCCGTGACTTAACGTTTGCGTCGACGAGAAATTGCGCTCTCTGTCACTCACTGCAGTGAGTACTGAGTTATATTTTTTAGTGCATATTCTGCATCAGTCGTGTCTCACTGGCTGCCATTCTGCTTGCTATTGCTTATTATGAAAATATAAGTCTCTTTAACTGCCCTAAGGTAATTTTGAGCATATTTTGAAGTACAACAGGATGTGTCACCTCAAAAGAGCGTGAGTTTTGATTTGCACGATATTGCATTTGCATATATTCTTTTTTTTTGCATGGCGGCTTACCGGAATTCGGAATTTTGTGTTCATAAGTACGTGAAAAAGGAGTGATCGTCCACAATAAGTGATGCAGATTATTCATCCCGCTTGTAATTTCTCTTTTCTGATTGGTCTGATAGAAGTTAAACCGAGCCAATTTGTTTCTGCTCTAAATTAAAGATGCAATTTTGGCCAAAATGAAATCGGACGCTTGTGGTTCACGCTTTTTAATTTTATAGCCGAAAAATGAAATTTACTCATGAAATTGTTTTGAAAAAACCTGTTTGAACCCAAATTGTTGGTGATCATATTCATTTGGCCAAATGTTCAAAGGTTGTTAACATAAGAGGGATGTTGCTTTCAGTATTCATTTTAATATAAAGTTATAGTGCGCTGAAAAAAATTAGATTGCTAGTTTAAATTGCGAATTAAGAACGAATGATTAGGTATAAGACATTCACAAGGTGGAGAAAAACATTATTGAAAAACATCATTCATTCAAGTTTATTTTAACACTTGTTTAAAATGTCAGAAAGAAATATAACGCATACTCAATTTACTACGAAATACTTTTTTAATATTTTCTGGCGTTGTTTGCTTTGATTTAAATAAAATATAACTCATATACATTCTAAAAATCACTCAGTCCCTTATATAGTCTATCAGTTATGATCCTTGACAATCTCGTTCAGTTTTCGTGTCCTGCATTGCGATCTAAAAACTAAAAAATTATACTTCCAATATCCATACACTCGCTAGGCATCAAAATATTGTCTGCTCCATCGGACACTAAACGATTGCTAAATACATCGCTAAACATTTCGCAGGCGTAACGCTCGAGCCAGACGAAGGAATGGCCTTCCATCAGGCAAATTAACTTCGTAGCTCAAGAAAAATGTTCTCTTATGTGTGACTGTTCGTTTTAAATCCAGATGTGATAGTTATTTTTTGATAAAAATGCGAAGAAATACGTATAAAAGAAGATGCACAAAGTGAATTTAAATTTGGATGAGAGTAAATTTCATTTCAAAGCTTGATATAATGTTGACTTTGGCGTGAGAAACATAAATGGAAACTCAGAGTAGGCCTACCATGAATAATTTTACGACAAATAAATCTTGAAGAATTGAACCATGCAAGATCCTCACTGAAACCGTCAATCTTTCTAATCTTTACGAAGAAGTCTATTCGCTCGAACAATAGACAATTTTTGACGAACACAGAATTTAATTAGGTTTTAGTTTAGTCAACTCCGCATCTTGTTCACTCGGCAATATCAATATAGATATCTGGACACTTAATTGTCATTATACACGTGCGGGCAATAATTCGATGAGCCTAAAATACCAATACTAGGCTTTAGATGTCTGGCGGAAAATTTGTTCACCTTTTGTGTCTTTTGAAGTTTTTAGATTCATTCCATGGAATCTGAAGGTCAAAACTTTCATCAGCTGAGTGGTAGTTGTTGATGTGATGTCCCGATCGGATTTTCTGACTTTCAAAAGAAGTTCTTGCATATTTGACAGAGCTTCATTTTAAGAGGAAAGTACAATTTTAAATTTAACGTAAAGCAAATGATTTTTCTTATCACTCATTAAGCTTAATTTGAATAGAATTCGTTCACGAGATAGATAGACATATATTTTGAGCCTAGCCAGAAGCAGGTGCACTCAAATATTCATTCACAGAAAATCTTGAGCGATATGAGATTCTACTTGAAATAATAGAATAATCTTCCTAAATATTCTTAAGCTATATGATTTTCTAATTGTAATCATGTAAAAATCGTCCATTTTGTTCACAAATATATTGCAATACCAAGCAGGCGAGTAAGAGCAATAACTCCAACGCACATCTCCCCCATTCCCGAAAGCCTCCATTCAATTTCAGTCCTTCAAAGCCACGAATTCCTGGAGCAGCGCTGGCCCCTCAACTATTTTAATATCGGCGTCCAAGAGCTGAAAAATGGCACACGGATCGAGACGACCAGTGAGAGCCCTACAGCGGTCAGTAAGTAATTTGTGATCCTTCTGGCGAGCAAATATATATACTGGCAGTCAAATTTTGGGCATTAAGAGCCATGTTGTAGAGTAACATTTTTTGTAAAGTTTACTTATTTTATATGTCACAGACAGCCTGATAAGTCAATGAGAGTCGTATTTTATCAATAAATGCCCCTATAAACATTGTTAATATCGGGTTCTAAATCACAAGCATAGATCGTATAGTGGTGAGTGGAAGCTTCAATGCGGCCAACAAACAATACCTGGGATGCAAAGATCTCATCACATTCGCGACTAAGTCATATATTGCTCTCAATAAGAGCTCTAAAGTGGCCAATGCGTCGCACTGTAGTCAATGAAATCATATGTTGGCATACAATAATGTGGTATATTCTTTCAAAACTGCATATTGACTACTAGAACTGCATATTAATTGATTACCTATATAAGAAGTCGATTATAATAATATAAATCATGAAAAAATTAGATGAAAATTTGTCTTTTNAAAAAATATTCTTTGCAAGTAATAGAAGAATTTACTTTCTTAAAATAATTGATGTCTAAGGACGACATGAAAGGTGTGATTCGCGAAACCGTAGAGAGTATAGAGAAGGATCAAATATTTTCAATCTTCATGACGTCCTGCTCTGTCTCCATCAATTCATTTTCTGTCTTCATCAATTCCTTTTCTGTCTTGATCAAGTCCTTTTCTGTCCTCAAGTCCAAAGAAAGCAGCCTCGATGCCTGTTATCTGCAAGTGTATTCGTTTTAAATAATATTTAATACTATTAAGTAAAATCTAAAGGCTTTATCTATAAATATAGCGGTAGCGCTGTAGCGGCAAAACCTCGTATCGCTACATAAATATGTAGCGGTAGCGCTGTAGCGGCAAAACCTCGTATCGCTACTCAAATATGTAGCGGGCGCTACCGCTACTGCAACAATTGCTTAAATGTAGCACCGCTACCGCTACCGCTACTGAAAATGTAGCGGCCACTAGTAGCGGCCGCTACATGTAGCGCGCTACTGCCCTCCTTTGCTGTACCTGCCTGCACCCATTGCTTAAGGTTTTTTCCTTCTACATACTAGTATGTTTGCCAGCACTTAAAATATTAATGTTCAAATTCGTCGATATATAGCCGCAAAATGCTACTAGTTTCAACAAAAGAGATATCTTGAGAGTCGCATTTTTCTTGATGAGTGTTACCTGCCGTTCATCAAAAAAGGCTAATCTAAGCTTCTTCCAACTTGAATTATTAATTATTACAGATTTCATTTATCCTCACAACTGTGAAAAGATTTCATTGATTGTTATATTTCTTGCCCATATGAATTCAACTGGCAGTTAATGTCATGAGTTTTTTTTTACAAGAAAGTTTCTTCCGTTCTCTCATTGCTACCAAAATCCTCACTCCTAAGAAACTTTAGTGGTAACCGCCTTGCCAAGACCCTAAGACTTGCACATGCACTACGCAAGCTCGAAGCTTTGCTCAATATTTCTTCACTAACCTGGCTACGTAAAAGCAAAGAGGCGCAAGAACATTTAGTGACTCATTCAATGAATATCAATGGTGGATTAGAAGAGACTGAACGATGGACCACATGTGGCCATCGGTAAGATAGCCAAGATAACTCATATAGTTGCGTGAGACTTATATGCCACTCGCTGCATATAAGTTATATACGCGGCATATATTGAGTTATATAATATATTTAACTCTACTCCAAATAACGAATTAACTATTTAATTTAACACAATGTATTACGAGTACAATCGCTTTGACAAACCGTATACGATTCCAACCGCTAAGATTTCATTTTCGGTGGTTCATGGTCATCTTAAAATCTGGAAAAGAATCACATTCAGTTCAATTCAGTTCAGAGTTTAATTTCATAACTTCACGTGAAAACAAAATCGAAAACAACTATTTATGAATAAGAAAAATTTATTGGAGATAAGTTTATCGTATTCAAACTTTACAATTAATTATAAATATGTTTAAGTAGAAAATGCTGAAGCCTTTGGAAAGGTCTTTTCCAAAGGCTGACGCTGGGTTTCACTTTTCTTAGTTTGATTTTATTTCTAGACATACGATGTAAATTTGAACCGACTGAAAAAGCAATTTTTCTATTTACATGGAACGTTTGACTTTAAACATGAATACGCTTTTCCATTAATCTTATTTTCAAGCCAGTCATCTTGGATGTTATTTCAACAAGTTCAATGGAAAACCGGGAATGCGCAGTCCTCCAGGTTGATTCATGAAAACGACTGCTATAAGGACTCTCAGATTCATTTATCATTTGCTCACTGAAAATAAATGAATTTGAGTCTCTTATGAGCTGCAACAAGGAATTTTGATTTAAAACCACTTCTGGAGATCGCACTACCTTCAATCCTGACCGTCTAGCTCGATATTCTGCAACAGAACTTCTTTTCTTTTAATTTTCTCGATGACTTTTAATATGAACAAAATTGTTCTCTCACCCCTTGTTCCATCCAGCAGTATTTGACAACTCTCAAGTCTTCTCGCAGATAATAAACGAACGCTCGCAATTTCATGTCAATAATTTCGCTGCCTTTTATTTTTAGGTTAAAACAAGGAGTGCGAACAAAAGAGAGGCTGTTAGTTAAATTGAAAATGCGAACTGTTAATGCGATATTTAGTTCAACGGTCTGCTCTAAAATTATAAGAGTTTTTAATTTTCCTTGTACTATAGATCACGGGGATTTAAGTCCCTTATCGAAGCCTAGATTTCTTAAACCGTTTTAATATTCATCTTCTTTATATTTGCTTGGTTTCACAATGATTTAAAAATGAATTACGCAATTTGAATATCTCTGAATATCTCTTTTCTCTGCTAAAAATTTGTCAAATTCAACCAAGTCATATAATTGAACTCATTTAGGTTGTATATGAATTTCTATATTGTACAATAGCAGCTTGACTAGACTTAGTTTGGAATATAAGACACTAGGGTCAAAACCCGCAGTGAACTCTCAATAATAAGGTTGTTCATATTTTATTCTATATTAATCAAGGTCAAGGGAAAAGCCAAATTAATAGATTTGTCCCATGGAAGTTGGAATTTAATTTTATTGCAATTCTTCTCCTGCATGGTTACAGGGGAGGTAATCTAACGGAAATGTATTCAATTTTCTAAGACAATTAAATTTACATTTTATTTTGACGTTGCGTGACAGAGAGAATGCGTCTCTATTTTTATCTATTTACAGTCTCTATTCAAGTCTTCTTGATAATGCGGTTGCGATCATATCATCTCATCAGGAAAACAGAGAAGCATTTTGACTGCTAACACATCGAGAACAGTCATGCATTTTGTAAATCTAATTCATGCCTAACGCTCCCCAAATAAATTCTATACGTGTCTGCAGCGCCATCTTTTATTCCCGAGGAAGAGATTGAAATACTCTCCGCGCTGCCGTTCTGATGAGAATAGACGATATTTATTCAAGTGTTCGGAAGCGAACCAAGTCTTCAGGATAGAGATCGAGCCCTGGACTGTGGTGTCTGAATTGAAAAATTACCGCAGCGATACAAAGTCTGCTTCTTCAGTCGGACTGTGGAGAGACCACATTACGGAGACTGCCATTGCACGGGTGGACGATGTTGAGAGTTCCAGGTAGCGGGTTTTTTTCTTGTAGCCTTGGATGAAATTACTCGTAGTCCTCATCGTTTTTAGAACGCTCAACAAAAGATTTTGGTAGCAAAATTTAACCCTGTTGAATTAAATATTATCAAGGTAGAAAGTATTAGCGGGTGTTAAATTCATTTTTTCCATCATTGCCTTTCCAAGGAACCACTTGTTTTAGATCGAAATATCTTGCTGAATATCGATTCGAATAAACTATAGCATTTGTTACCAAAATGTATTCGTAGGCTCACTTGACAAAAATTTCTGGGCCTGACCTCGTTTTTCACCTGGCATATTTCGAGTCTTGTTGTGACAGCCCAGGTAAGTACGCACTTCATGACCTCACGGAATGAACACAGAACTGTCTTTCGCCATTGCGGCGAAATTCATTCGGTTGCTGGTGGTGGCGATACCACAGGACTCTACACTGCGCGTCCGATATTTACGGGGCCCGCTCGCACTTAGCATAAATGGAGCAGCACCAAAGTTGCGAGCAGATGGCCCGAAAAATATGTCCGCGGAGAGCGACGCCGACTTTCGAAACGTACCCTGATATGAGGTTCAATATTCCGTCCTTCCCTCTGCATGGATTCATATTGCTGTTTATGAAAAATGTCGGAAGTCAATGCAAAGTAAATATTTTAATAATTTGGTACGTTCAAAGTTATTTCGGAAAATAAAATTGAAGCTTTAAAAAGATTACGGTATCACTAATATTTAGATTTACCGAATATGATCCTTCTCAGTCATGATACAAGAAATAAAATGGAAATGAAATGTCAAGCACAAGAAATGGATGCCAGTGACGAGTAATTTTGCTGCAAGAAGATCTGCACATCTAACCATTGATGAATGGAGGCCATTGCAGTTTCCGTTTCCCAAGTTGTCATAAACCAAATATTGGCCCAGAGCAGGGCATCCAAACCAACGAAGAGAATAATTGATCTCATGATACTGACCCAGAAGGTCCATGTCGTGGGGCCCCATGTGATGGGGCCCCAGAGGACTAAAGCTAATGTTGTTTTTCCACGTCGACGATGATTTTCCGTTACTATGCTTAATTTGTGCTTCGAGGACTAAATTATTTAAGAATTAGTTAACAGTTTCCCGTAATTTTCTGGGCGCTTGACTACAGTGAATTCGCACAAAATAGTATTAATTTTTTTACTTGTGAGTTTCGGCAAAGCTGCACAGGGTTCATGAAGGTTCACAAATAGCCTAGGCCATTCTATATACTCACACTAACGTTGACGAAGACGTACCTATATACTGTGATAATTAAATAGACTATAAACAACGTTAGAGATAACAAAATATTACACAAAATCGAAGCTACGCGCAAGTGCTTAAACAGTGGCCCGTCTCGGTAAAATTCGTGCTTTGAATGATGATGTGGTACAAGTCTTATTACATGAATGAATTTCGCAAGAGTGATCTAGTGATGGAAATGTTGAAATTTTGGACGAACGTAGACCATCTTTACATCAATTGATCCCTAGAAATGAAGTAGCTCCTCAGCAAAATTGTCTTTACGTCCGTGGGCGATGACGTGAAAGAAATAAGAATCGTGTTTTATGGACATAAGAATCGTGTTCAAAGTTATTTTAGTTGTTGATAAAATCCCCTGATTTATACGAATTTAACATCCTTCACTGCTACATCTTGACATTGTAATCTCGTAGTCATTGTTTCATTGAATCGAAATTAATATTAAATTTCAGAAAGTATTTTGAGAAAACTCCTTCAAAAGTACTTTCAAGGATCCGAACAATTTTTGTTTTTCCTAGAGGTCGAGGGTTGAACTCGGTCTTGGCCTCCCTAAGGGACTCGGGAGGCCACTCTTCTTCTGCGTTGTGGGCTTAAGCAGGAAGGCCTGGGGCTGGTGTCACATAAGCCAGGCAGTGCTTTGCTTAAGCCAGGTCTGATGAAGCCTTGCTTTTGGCCAAAAAGAAATAACCTCCAGGGATGCCCGGTTAAGCTCTTGCTACCGAAGCACCTCGATCCTGCCTCGCATGCAGCCAAATCCTGGATGCGAGTCAACGAACAAAGATCGCTCACCGCAAGATCATAAACGATTGGCTTTCTGATTGAATTACTCGTCGTCTGACAAACAGATTCGTGACAAACAGATTCATGAAAATCCCGAGGTCAGGTTTGTCCTTCTCCCTAATTCTGGTGCGCGAACTTGACCAGATCATAGCTCAGCGCCAGCTAAGATCTTTGTGATGAACTGATCTTGTATAATAGCTAATTGATCGCGTCACCTCAAAGTTCGGATGGTCTAATTGTCACGTCCACCAATGACCGGAAATTAAATTCAACTTCCCTATTGGCTTTATCAGCAAGAGCTTGGACTGAGCGGATAGTTACTCGAACAAACGTTTTAAGTTTATTAAATATAAACGGCAAATAAATGTAAACAATTAACACTAATGATTTACAGAGGTGCGGCATATGAACGAACTAACAAGTTAAATGCGGAGGAAGTTAAAGTGCAATGAGAGCAAATATGAGGAGAGAGCTAGAGCAATGAGATCTGAGAAAACGCACGATCCTACAACAGAAAACATAAAGTAAATATCTACGCATGACAAGTCATAAATACATAAAAATCACTATATTCCATCAAGTATTTCAAGCTAGATTTCACCACTATAGCACACAACTCACCCTGGCGTCTGAGTCAAAATCCTATAAGAGGGGAACCAGGACGCAAGTCGGGATCGGCATAGTATCTGACGGCTATACTGAACCTAACACCGACGTCAGAGTCGGTCCTACTTAAACTTCATAGTCTGACATACAGTAGTGGGAAATTTGCAGCAACACTTCATTACAATCTTACAATGAGGAAGACTTTACTCTCCTTAATAAAATCCAGAAATCACCCGCTTGAGNGCTTGAGCCAATCAAATGCAAAAAAAATCGTACTCGGGGCTGTCACTGAACGATAATCGATTGCTCACAGACACTATCAGTACACTTCACGTCTCTATTCTGATTGATTGAAAAATCATTCACGTTTCTATTTTTTTCAGGAACTTCTTGAATACTTATTTCAAATTTTTTATTTCGAATTCGTCTTTTGACTTTGTCGTTTAATTTCATAGCATTCATGACATTCACTACGCTATCGCTGAAAGCTACTGCCATAAACGCGACATACGAGTACAACCGAGTTCGCAGCACGCGGTTTGAACCAAATGTTAAAGCTGCCCTGGTTATGTGATAAATTATTTTTCTTTCGGCAATTCATACATCAAATGGATAGAGTACACGAAATATAAATTCTTGTTATGATTCCATGAGACCAAAGCCTACCAAACTGAACTGTTGGGCTTTGGGCTCTATAGATGAGTAGAGTGGCTATTCCATTTCGAACGCTCACCTCTAGCTTGCACTAAAGGTTTCCGTAAATTAACTCAAATTATTCGTATAACAACCGCGGCTCAATACACAATAATCAATGCAAAATAATTCCATATTATTAGCCTCTAATATTTCGTTTCTAATAATATTCAAGCATTATAATGAGTTACTATTTATGAAAAATGCGTTGTTGAATAAAAAACGAACACTGCGTACGTACATGTATTCAAACAAAATAAATATGCATTTTTCTCCTGTGATTTTGCAGGATCCCTATACTGAGACGGTTGCAAAATACAATTGCTTAATGTGATCATAAATCATTTAGGTCATTTATTGTGCTGGAAAAAACACTATTCTTAATATTTTTTTCTTCTTATTGTTTTTTGTCTCTCAGCCTCCAAGTCAGATTTCCACTAATTTCTCGCCATCCGTTAATTATTTAGTTAGGAAACACAGACGCAACGAATTAGCTGCATCGAGGCAGGATTTTAAATTCACTTTGACTTCCATTGTTTCCTCCTGTGAATCTGGTGGGAACTTAATGGGAGCTGACGGTGGTTGTAGATTGAGAGGCTGAATTATATGACCTAAATTAATAAGTTTCATTGATTGAGCCTCGTATTATGGCGCATTTAAACAAAACAAAAAGTTTCAAGTTAATTTTACATTTTTTAACCCATTGAGTTTTCTTGATTGGGCCATTGCTTTCGCCACAAGTCGAGTTTCATCCGCTGAGAGCCAATCTTCTCAACCCCCGCTGTGTAATGGGCCGCGTCGCGGCACGTAATTTTTGTCCCACGTAAACAACAACCCAACGTTACGGTAACGACAAGTTGAAGTGGGTATATGTGCACAAACGTTATCTTATAGAAGCTCAAAATTATCTAAACAAAATGTGGAAATTACCAGACTATAAGCAAGGAGATGCAACATGCATTTCCTTTCAGTAGATATATCCGCGGAATTTAACAAGGGTTGAGAGAGGGGGTCGCAGTTTGGTATATCCAAGCACGATATAGGACGTAAAATCCCGTCTACCAAAGTTAGTGCGAAGGGAATGTTCGGAAACTTTTTAATGTTCATTCGAGATGTGCTGCTAATGCAGACCAGCCATACGGCCATAGCAGTTCGTGCTCACATTTTACAAGATGAGCTGCAAAACTTTCACGATTTAACTGGTGTCTGAAATACACTTCTTTCGGGTCGCGTACGTAACTGCGTTGTTCATATATATCAATGCGGATTTATTTTGGAATATGAGATTATTCTGCGAGATTTATCGTGCCAGTTAAGATAATTTTATTACCAAAAACTCAGACTTGAGCGAAGTTTTTACGCTCGGATATTTTTTATGTTTCTTTGCTTCAGCTCACGAATGGGATTGCTATAAAAGGAGAAAACTAAGTTTTTCTTTGCGGTGCATAATGTGTGATTGCCCGCGTCTTAACTCTTATTTTCTAACGATGAATTTAGTCAACATCAGTTAGAAAGAGAATTTTCAGCGATTAGCAGAACCGTTGATTTACGCATAAACTTTACTTCTGCAAATACGCGTAGATTGAACTAAATTCAAATTGAACTGTTTATTATTACATTTGGATCACTCATTTTATCTAAATTCTTTCAACATAAGTGGGCCAACTGAGAAGAATTCACATATTCCTGATCACTGCTGTGATACGTTTCGTGATTTTTTTTTCAATTTCTTACTATGAAATACGTTTAACCCAAAAATAGGATGCACAGCATTGAGCCAGCCCACGAGCGAGGGCATATTTCCTAGTCGTGCAATTTAGGTAATGCTGCTCTGAAAAAACTCCTAACATTTTCTGCTCAATTTATCGATTGAAAAATAAACGATCGAATTTCTATGTTTAGAAATCTAATTTTGAACTTGAGCTGGAGGATCTAAATAATTCACCATCATTTCTGGCAACATGGCTGGCGTCCGACAAACAGGTTTTCCCAAGGTACATTATCATGTATTAAATCCCTTCGAAAAAATACACTGAAAATTTCCGAACTATATCGACGAACTATTGCCCATCCGTTCCAATATAGAGGAGATAAGATACTATGAGGTATCAATAAAAAATTACGGATCTAAAGAACTTTTATTGAGCTGGGATGAATCCGCAATGCCTGGGTAAAGTTCTTATCGTTCAGGAACAAATAATCCTATGTATTGTTTTTTTCTTCGGGAGCTCTGATTTTTCTTTCCCTGCTGTTCGAGTATTGGTTCGGGAGCAGAAATGTTCGCTGCGAAGCGAGCTGAAATCATTAAATCGAAATATTTCACTATTATCATGTATTAAATCTCTCGAAAATATACACTGAAGATTTCCGAACTATCAACGAACTATTGCCCATCCGTCCCAATATAGAGGAGATACTATGAGGTATCAATAAAAAAAATAACGGATCTAAAGATCTTTTATTGAGCTGGGATGAATCCGCAATGCCTGGGTAAAGTTCTCATCATTCAGGTACAAATAATCCTATGTATTTTTATTCTTCGCGAACTCTAATTTTTCATTCCCTGCTGTTCGAGTATTGTATTAACCAAAGTTCGTGCGAATGTCTGTTTGTGCGAGTGGCTGAGGCCTTTCACCGTAAATAAATTGTAAGTCTATATGACCCCGGTATATATTGGTTCGGGAGCAGAAATGTTCGCTGCGGAGCGAGCTGAAATCATTAAATCGAAATATTTCACTACTTTTTCATGTTATAAGTTGAAACTTTGATGGGAAAAATCTTGTCACATTAAGTCTCATCCATCTATTTATAAAAATTAAAGCCGTTCATAATGAACTCCGAAAACTGTCTTTACTTTCGTTTGAATTTTTACTGCGACTAACTCTGGCCCATGAAGTTTTTAAATAGGCGTCAATTTGCGATGATGATAAGTTGGGGAAGTTGAGCCAATTTTGACGGTTTTCATAGGACTGTGCTTTTGATTGGTCCTCTGAATATTTTTCAGCTTAGTGAACAGTTTTCTGGTCTTTCATGGACGATATTTTCTTGAAAATTGTGCGGAATATTGAATTTTAGTGGTGATTACTTTAATAATTAATTTAATACATGGCACTTATAAAATTTTAAAGATCTAAGCTAGCTATCATTAATTAGGCGGGTTCGGCGTACAAAAAGACATAATTTTTTCAGCCTTACGTCTCAAGTTAGAACGAGCGAAAAAAGTAAAAGCCTGATCAATTGATATAATTTAATATCTTAACACAATCATTTTTTAACGCAAAAAATTATCTTTTCTGTGAACAAGCTTGGTTTGCTATGATATCGTACGTAAAAATAGAGCGAAGGCAAAACCGCTGTAAAAAACAGCGAAACGAAAATCTCGGGTATAAACAACCTAAAATACTTTCGCTGGGAGATGATTTGGCGAAGTGGACGATGAGAGTGAGAAAATCTTCGGCGTCTACAGCAGAAAAGCAGAAAATGTTTTGCAAGATCGCGGGAAGACTGCATGTATTCCTGGTAAAGAAAAAAACTAATTTCTAACTCGAGATTCTGAACTGCAACAGTTTGAATGTATAGATTGAATTTCACTAAGCTGACGCACATAAGGTATCATTTTACTTATTTTTGTACTAGCTTAAACTAGGATGTTGAAAACGATTCAATTACAATTACATTCTCATCGAATCATCATTAGTTTCATTATTCTTAAACTTATGTGTCTAAAATATTCAGCTTTGGTGCCTTGTGATAAATACCGCGTTTTCGATCAGTGCCTGACAACGGAACCGGGTAACTAATGGAGTATTAGTGGGCAGTTTCTCAGTTTTCTGCAGTACATCTAAAACGTTTGCATTCATAATTTTACCTCATTTCATAGTAGTTTGTTACTCGATCAGAGTCTCGAAATATTTTACTGGCCGTCAAAAGCCACAATCACTCAAGTGGTGTAAGGACAACATGACTGTTTCAACCAAGCAATTTTCACTGGCCTGTCACACATGCACCTGTTTCTAAAGAAAACCCATTAATGCTTTCAAGAAGTTTTTCTAATTACTTTCCGAACTGCTCCCGCTCTGAGGTTTCGCAAACGCATCGAATGACAGTTCGAATGGCAAGGTTGACCAGTTCCTCAAAGTTGGAATTGAATTGAGATTAGAAGCCAAATAGTGTGAACCTGGCTTCACTGCACCTGGATGCAAACGAACCGAACTCGACCCATCGATCGTAACTTTCTGTATCGTCGTTACAGCAATTACAGCCATGACCCGATAAGTGCAGCTCAAATTTCTTTCTAGACACGAATATTTCATGTCATAGACAATGCGTTAACAATAAAATTTGTGCAGACAAATTTGATTTCTTTGATCTTCTGCGGCTTTTGATAGTCTAGCTGAAACAAGATAATTATTTGTTTATTTAAAGCACGAGACGTCATGTTATGCATGGGTACTGCTCGTTTTTTAACTCTCATGCCGCGCTTGCTGAGAACGATAGACTCAGCGTCATGCATGATACTTGTTTGTATTCAGACATTATGTGCTCAGAGCAATTACCCTTCAACTGGACATTGTTTGGCATTCAATGTCCACTAGAATTTAATTAGCTTTTGTTGCAGTGTAAAGAGTTAGAGTCGCAATTAACGTACAAGCGCTTTGAACGTGAGACCCCAGAAAAATTGACGCTTGAGTAGCGCTCAAACGCCGCACAATAGTTCTTGACGAATAATTCATGCGATTAAATGTTCGGAGAATGAAGATTGCCGGACATGTTTCCTCTTGAATTGTTGTCTTTCGAAGTGATCTATATAGATTATTTCAATATCTACGAGAAAATGAACATTTTTAGCAATACAAATTGTTACCAGTATTCTGCCAACCAAGTAAACCCTATAACATCATTCATAATAACATTGGATATCAGGATAACTCATCATGAAAAGATGAAGGAATGACTTCGGGAAGAAATTTAAGTGCACCGTCAAGTTACTTCGCTAATAAATTCAAACTTCATCACCTAACTCACTGTGCTTGGAATTCAGCGTCACTCACATGCTTCTTTCTGAGAGAAGATTTGCCAGCCATAATCGTTAAGGGCTGAGCGGTCTGTTAGGACTTTTGACGTTCTTTTAGTTCTCCCAATAGAGGTGCTGCAATTCAAGTCATTTTTCAGGCTGAAAGCCATTACATTTTCTCGTGAGCAGAAGCAGGCGGAATTTCATTATAGGGCCAACGGCCGGAGGTGACCACTTCTGGAAGTCCCGGTCCAAAGATGGGATTTGTCGGATTGCTCTCATGCGCCGCCTCAGATTCTCTGGATTACATTTTTGAGGCAGACTTTTTCGACGAATCAAACTTGATAGCGCCGTAGCTTCTTCAATATATGCGCTGCACATAGCCATAGGACTCTTTGGTTTCTCAGATTCTTAAAATTTGTGTTCAAATATCATTAGATTGAGAAACGGATTTTAATTGAAATCATTTCGAACTATTATACTATATGACAAATCAGCGCATAAATTTTTTCGAAGAAAATTTAAATTTCACTGTACTTTTATGCCATGAATTTTCAATTAAATTAGACTTATTTACAATCATTCTTTGAGGTGTCTTTTATATGATGATGGATTCGTAATATTTGAATACGAAACCTTTGAATATCCGATGATAAACGCCGAAGGATCTCAATTACAAACTTTTACTGTCAGTCAATTCAAATTTCCAAACTCAGTCAATTGAAAACTTGTGCTGCACGTTCCGAGGCTACATGTCTTGATGTTAGGATAAAATTTTTTATCGATATCATAACCCTATAATTATACATGACCTAATGCTTGTTATTGACCTCAGTGAAGTTCTTGTGTTACGGAGCAGAACTTACAGTACCTCATTATCGTATGATATTATATGTCAAAATCTCGGGTACGTGGTAGGTCTTAATGCTTGCTTGATTTATTTAGATTCAGATAAATTAGAGATCATTATTACAGTAAATTTTATTTGGTAACTATGATCGATGAGCAGTTTTGAATTAATTCCGTGAATTGAGGTGCAAAATGAACCGAGTCAACTGAATAATCAAATATCTCTAAAAATCAAATTTCTTCTAAAAAAAGATCACCGTGTTATTGTGAGTAAACGTTTGAAGAGATAACTTGAGAGATTGTATCTTATCAAAGATTGTATCATTGCAAATCAGAAATTAATGGAACGACGATATGCATCCTTATAACTTCTACGATAAAAATCTGACACCTAAAAAATATTTTAATTTCTTAAAGTTACCAAGGAAGGACTGATGAGCGGACAGTGGTCCAAGGTTCTGGTTCTTCAGCAATAAAGAGAGCCAGTTCGTGTCGTTCATTTATCTACTTTTTGCCTCTATAATTTGATAATGTACGACCTCAACCAGACATTACAGTAAACGCGTTAGCTCCACAAGTCTACTCATCTGCAAAACAAGCCATAATCAGAGTCTAGGATCTCCTAACGACATTAATCTTCGTTGTAAGCTGTTATCAGAGTAGAGTCTCAACTCATGTCAAATTATACAAATTCCTAGCTTTATTCAGCGATTAACATTCGAATTATTTGTCTGCATTCCCGCTGGATTTAGAGCCAACAATCTGCCTCATTTTAGCAAAGCAACCTCGTTTCTCCCCTTATGACATAGAACGATCTTTGTTTTTGCATGCATTTTATGCTCACATTGCTGTGTAGGAAAATGATTTCCTTCTAAATTCCCGCAATTCCTATTGATTTTCATTAGAGATAACTGATTTCGTAGACTTTCTCATAAATTAAATAGATAAATTTTGACTTTTCCTTACCGGTTTTCTTGGTGAGCGGGTTTTATTGGTATCCATCATCTCTGTGGCAATAGTTAAACTGACGGAAATAATTTGAGTTCATTATTATGACGATTTTTGCTCAGATCTAACGAATTATTTATGAGTATTTTACAATACTTATTTAAGCATTCCGAATTTTGACATCTCACGCGGTACGACTTAAATTACTCTCTTTGCACAAACTACATACATTTTGTTTCTCATGGAAGGGTTTGGGCGGTTACCTTCTGATGTTTTACTGCTCCCTAAAATTTGAAGTTTGCTTAACTTCAACATACTTTGGATTGGTTGCCTTCTTGGTAAACAAACGGGCATTGTCGGAAGCCGAGGCCTCTGTTGCATGAGGTATGATTTATACGGTATTGCGTTACGTTGAAGGTTTAAATACATAACTGCAGAATTGCGTAATTGACATTGTCGAATTAAAACACGACCACAATCAATAGTAATGTTTCTTGTACGTTCTTCAACTTATTAGGGTTTCATCGAAAAAAAACACATTCTTGACATAAGATTTCAATAACAATAAAGAAGCAATTTTGTCCTTAATTATCGCTTAAAATGTGAGTTACCAGGCTATATACATACATGGGTCCTGCGGCTACCACATGCGGAAATTAAAAGGCATCAAATCCTTTCCCTTCATCAACTGAACCCTATTTGCAAAATTGATTTCAATCATGCCATACATTATCCAATTATGATAAATATGTATGGTTTGCAGTCAAAGGCCAGTTATTTTAAATAATAGCTAATTTTAATTTTTAATTAGAGCAAGAATATCATATTTTATTCCAGAATTAGGTGTGGGATAGAATTTGTTCCTTTCGTCTGCTCACATGACGTCAAATGTCCTATGCATATACGTTAAGAGTTAATCCAGATAACATTCAGTTACCGAGCAGCTATTTCAAACTTAAGATTAGTAAAGTTTATCACGATGGTTGATAGAGCAAAAATAATTTCACATGATCCCAAGGGGGAATTTTATAATTAAAAAATGGATAATGTATTTACGAGACTGTTAATGAATTCTCCGACACCAATAGTGAGACGAGAATACAGGTCCTGGAGGGCGGACTTTTAAAAATTCGAAAAGAAGTTTTTATTGAATATTTGCACGTGAACTCAACACATGCGGTAGGGGAATTGACCTGAGAAGTTCAGCTCCACTCTGTCGCTCGTGAGTAATGACGTGGCTATGGCCGGGTTCCCTCATTGAAATTCTTCAGCAATTTTCGAGTCTACGATGAGAAATGATCGCCTTTATTATGTGCTGGGGGAATTTGGGGAAAATTATCTTCCCAACGGCTGCAGTTAGCGAATGACGAATTTTCATAGAGGCCGCTTTTATATTGAATTATGCCCAGACATATGGAACAATGAAGTATTTTTCAGAAGGGAAATTCTGCTGAACTTTTTATCGTATTGTCAACAATTAGCTAAATCAAGATATTTTTGTCACTGCATTTTTTAATGCGATATCATTCTCCATTATAATAATCATCTACGTGCTTAGTGAACTTTCTATTCGTTCAATCGAGTCCATTTATCTGTTCTTTCTACCCTGCCAATAAGCCTAACGCCTATTGTTTATGCTTTCATTTTTTAGACATCGCAGGGAACAAATATCCTCAGCGTTTCTTCGCACTGAGGATTTGCTTTAGTGCAGCCGAGCTGTGCAGACGCCTTCTGGTTCCGGCACAGAATAATTATCGAGTGAAGGCGCTGTAATGATCCCCATAAACCATTGCCACATCGCCAGCTGCCGACCATTTTCTCCCTGCTGCATGAGAACTCTAACATCATTAGAGAACTTGAAGAAAATTTTTCTTTCTAGCAGCTTTTAGTCCTGATTTGCTGTGCAGTTAAAGCTCTCGAGATCGTTTCTTCTTTCTTTAACTTTTGAAAAGTCCGATATTTGTTTTTTGAATAGAATGGTCGACTTCCAGAGGTGAAATCAATCTCAATAGCGTTTTTCCAACATCAATAGGGTTTTTTTTAACAAAGTAAAGACTTCCGTTTGAATTGAATGTATATCAGGTTAGTGCCCATAAAAACATTGATTTCTGGAATTTGGCCAGATTTCTCCATGAAGTTAATCAGTTTGAAAGTTTCTAACCGGCACTATGTCTTTGAATTCTAAATAAGGTACACAAGTAGAGACGAATAACTGATCATTCCTGCTACATGAGAGGAAATCTTTCTGTGAGCGAAGTATGGTCCTTTGTGAAGTCATCCTACTTTATATTCTACCTCATATTCTACTTCATGTTCTACCTCACGTCCTCATGTTCGCCCGTCACCTTCCAAGTTACAAGCGCGAGTCTCTCGGTCTTTTGTAAACACACGCGCGCGATCACGGCGACGTGTTACAGGCCAGATCGGTCGCTTTCGGTTCGCTAATACGACCGTAAAGACGCGCTGCTTGGTTCCTGTTGCTTCAATAACGCCAGGTTTGCCCGACAACAATGGCGGATCTACGCGACGCCGGCAACTGCTCCTTCATTCCAGCTAGTTTTAGTTTCTCCGTTTTTATATTTTTCTCTCTGCCCTTCAAGAAATTGAAAAGATAAATCTGAATTTAATATTAGAAAAAAATGTACCTAAGTAATTTAGACAGCAAAATATAATGATTACTTTCTTAGAGAGAGCCAACTGGCTGAATTTAAAAGTTGTTGTGAAATAATCACGAGTGTTGATTTCAAGAAGCAATTCACATCTATTGCTTCGCATATATCATCAAAAATTTCCGCTATGATGCTCAATTAGCAGATTTAGATTTAACGGGACCAGGATATTAAAATTCAGATCAAACGACTTTCAAAATCACAGACATTAATCGAGGCCTGGTGATATTCAAGACGAAAAGCTCTAATTCTTTCCAATTTCACGGGAATTTTAATAACAGTGACCTCAATGAAGTCGCTACTCATGTCAAGTTATTTAGTTCAGTTCTCCCTGTACCTATTATCTTTATTAAAAATAGAAATGTATACAATAAATCATTTAGTAGTCTTTCTATGAATGCCATTTTTTTGCACTTGGTACGTATACGAGTGGCACGTTCACAGTGATCCGCAACGATTATTTTTTTTTTAATTTCATGCAATGCGGCTCAATATTGTGTGCTTGCGAATTTATTTCTGTTTCTTATTTTGTTGCTGGCGCTTCCTCAACTGTCATTTCCCGTGGCAGCTGCTGTACCGTAATTAGCTAATCGCACAACCTATGAATTTGTATAGATCTTCTCATTACTTGGATAAGGTAAGGACTACATCGTCAAGAACAGGAGAACATATAACACTTTATTCTTTTGTTAAACCTGTGATCCATTTTGTTCGGTGGAGCCGCGGGAACCATTATTTAGGTAACAAAAACAGTGCGTTGATTGCATTTGGCTGATCGGATTGTCACTCGATAGCGCAAGCTTATCGACTGATTCGAGAAGCGGCCCGTGAATTCTCTTGAGTGACGCATCAAGGTCTTGTTGATTGGTGGCAGGTGAGACAAGCTAGTCAGTATGGCAGGTTTCATAATTTTCTACTACTGGGACTCGAAATCCGTTTGTCATGGTATTCCTTAGCTAATTTCCAGTCCTTCACGAACTTCAATATGATTGATTATTCCGCATCAAATTGTCGGAATGGTTCCGTGTTTTTTATATATTGCATGGACATTTGCATGAGAACGTTCAATGAATTGTCTCAAGTCTCCCTTTTAATGACAACTTAGACCATACGATGAGATGTAGATTGATTATTTAATACTATTTTATGCATAAATACGGAGAAAAATAAGGATAATCTCTCTATATTTGCTAAACTTAGTAAGATTACTTGACTGCTAAATCGTTAATTCACTAGGTATATAAATTCCAGAAAAAAACAGAAAATTACCATTTCTTTACATGAGAAAACATTTCAGAGTCCAGCTCTATGAGGCCAAGAGGTGACATGCCTATCTATTTACCATTCGATGTGACCAAAGTTGACAAGTGGTGGGCGAAGGAGAAAAGAGAAGTGCAACTGCAGTCGGTGTTTTTTTATTACGAACTGTGCCACGTTGTTAAATTGGTTAGAATAAAGACTATTCCTATTGCCACACAGATAATCTAAACGCTAGTTAGAGGAATACCACGCATATCAAGGGGATAGGAGCTGAAGGCGGCATTAAAATAAGATTTTTGTTGAAAAATATACATGGATTCTAAAATTAGCAGGTCAGAAAACAATGGGCGTGGAAGTTAGAAATCTACATCATTATCGGACACCAAAACATTGCACTGCTCGGCATGGGTGCGCACAGCTGAATGAGGAGGATGCGCAAGCAGGGTTCCAGTTCTACAACTTCTACCCTAATGCTTCGTCAACGTTGACATTCGGAATACACAGAGGTCTGGAAACAGCCAGAGACAAAGGCCTTGACAAATTTAACAGATTTTTTAGGCGAAAGTGAAGCACAGATTGGGCATTTATTTTTCATTGTTGATGCCTTTTCTATCCGTCAACATGCTAGCCGCTTAAGTGAAACATTCTAGAAAAGCACGAGCCAGACTCACCAAAAGAAGCTTGATAACCTCGGTATCCAGAATGAAATTCACCCTTGTAATCCTGATCAAGTAATTTTCTTATTATAGTTCATACAGCTTGGATCTTCGAACCAAGTTCTTGCTCGCCTATATGGGCTCGATTTATGTTAGCTCATTTTTTAATTGGCTTTCTGCAAGTTCTTTTTAACATGTCAAAAACTTGCTCTTAGCCCAAGAAATGTTTCTATTACTAACCATCCGGAACGGTAAACTTAACTTTGCAGGTTGCCAAGATGAACTAACCATCCATCTTGGCAACCTGCAAAATTTAGCTTACAGTAATTTTTACTGCTTTAAGTCTTTTACAATTTTCTCCTCTGTTTTCAAGCCCGTGACACCCTTTTATTGAAGGACCTATCGAAAAATAAAGACCCAATCATTTGTAAGCCAGATATAGGCAAGGGAGTCGTATTAGTTGATCGTAATCGCTTATATAGCGCTGGTCTTTCTGCTCTCATTAAAAGCACTTCTAAATTCATCGAAATTACTGACTCAATTGCAAAACTATTTTGAAGATTGAGGATAAAATCGACAATTTCTTAAGAAAACTTAAAGACTTTCATTTGAAACTCATTTGGAACTTAATGCCTAATTCCGCCCCTTTTTTGTTGCTTGATAAATCTTTGGTCCCGATGTTGAACTGTTAAATAACCAACAAATATACGGTGGATAATACTTACGTTTTTGTTGACCGATTGAAGAGTTTTACCAATGTTAGGATTCCTCCATGGCTTCATTTGATGTAGCGAATTTGTTTTGAAGTGACCGAAGTTGACGTACGAATGAGCAATGAGAAGTGTAACCGTAGTCGGTGTAGGTTTATTACGAACTGTACAACATTGTGCAATTGATTAATGATTATAACAATGACTATCCCTATTGCCACACAGCTATGTAATCTAAACGCTAGTTAGAGGAATACCGCAATTGACATATATACCTCTTTCTGAAACTATTGATATTTGCCTCAATTCATTCTTACAAGAGGTTAATGACCTTGCCTTGGGTTTGAACTGCAAATTTTTAAAATGTATTCTTGAATTGTCGGTTTCAAACTCTTTCTCCGCATTTGCCGGCCAATTTTACAAACAAATTAACGGTTTGGGCTTAGGCCTCCCGTTAGACCCTACCTTTCCAAATATGTTCACGTGTTTTCATGAGGATACATGGCTGGCCAATCGTCATCTTGGTTTCAAGCCAGTTTTCTCTAACCGATATGTCGATGACTCTTTTTTACTTTTCAAGCATCGGTGTCATGTGAACCTTATCTTTGATTATCTTAACTTCCAGCATCAGTCAATAAATTTCACCTTGGAGCTTGTATCCAACAATAGTTTTTCTTTTCTCGATTACAATGTTATATAAATTACTGGCTGAATTCCAGAAGTCAACGTTTACGGGTTTAAGCACCAGATTTTTTTTTTTTTTTTCCCCATTTATTTTCAAATTAAATTGGGTTCAAAGAATAATAAACCGGGGTTTCTGCATCTGCTCAATTTTCCATTCTATGCACACTGAGTTGGAATTTTTGCGTATTATCTTTTCACTCGAATTTCCGTTACAATTGTGGTATAATCACATTGAGAAATTCATGTCTAGGCAATATACTGAGGTTGTTTCCGATTGTGACAATAGGAGTTTAATTTATTGCTCTTTACCCTACTTTGATAATGCATGCGTCTGAGACTATGGCTAAGGAATTAAAAGTTTTATTCACTAAAAACCTTCTGAATGTTAATCTGCTCGCTGTATTGGCGAATATTTTTAAAATCGGCTCGTTCTTCAGGTATAAAGATACTTTCCCGCTTTTTGTGCGTTCGTCCCTAGTTTATAGATACAGTTGTGCGCAGCGCGCATCAGCGTACATCGGTGTGACGTCTTGAAATTATTATGCTAGGCTGGCGGAGCATAAGGGCAGAAATTTTAGAACGGAAACCCTGCTTGCGAATCCTCCTCATGCAGCTGTGCGTGTCCATGCCGAGCAGAGCAATGTCCCGGTGTCCGATAGTGATTTTTGAGTTATAACTTCCACGACCGGTGTTTCTGACGGATAAATTTGACAATACCTGTAGATTTTTGAGCAAAAACCTAGTTTAAATGTCGCCTTCAGCTCTCATCCTTTTAAAATTGTAAATAGATAGACCTGTCACATGATGTTAATTTGTTTTTCTTTTGTCAGTTCAGGACTTCAGGTTATTATCTTCAAAGTGAATTTTAGTTTCCAATCGATCCTGTTTGTCTTATGGGATTTTGAACTGACGATGGAGCTGGACTCCAAAACGTTTTCTCATATAAAGAAATGGCAAATTTTTGGGTTATCAATTCTTAGTATTGGATCTAGAAACAGTAAAAGGCATCGATCACAAGAAAAGGAGCTATTATGATGTTACTCAAGATACGCGACAAAACTACCATGCAAAAACCAAAAATCACCTGTGATTTATAGTATCTGTTATTGGAATGCATCTGAGTAACATATTAACAAAAGGAAAATATAAACTACATTTCCGTAAGCACAATAACATACCAGCTTTATTTGCCGTGGGATGTTCTAAAAACAACAAACGGGGCGAAAAGCAGCTGGTCTCTTGGGTGTCACATCTTTTACAAACTTCATTTTTTTAAACACATGACAATTGGCCGTGCTAGAAAACTTCCACATATCATCTGTGATTGAAATTGGGGTTCTCCATGAACTCTTGTAAAAACTTGGCCGGGTGATTAAGAGAATGATTTGGGAGCCCAGGCAACCAATTCGATGCACAGTGAGTCTTGAGTCTAGACGTTCCCTCGAATACTCATTTTTGTCGGATCGGGGTATCAACATCCAGGAATGAATTAAAACTATATAAATAAATATTTCAATGCTGTCTGAGCTCGAAATGCGTTGAAGGAAATTTCTTTTTCCTCCTTTGCAAGGTGAAATTCATTTCTTGTTCCGTGCCAGTGAGGAACCTGATTAAGATCTACAACACCATAAATTTGTTACCTGTTTTCCATAGATTTTGTATGTAGCCTATCATACATTTTTGAAAACTGTAAATGTTCTATTAAAAGGAACAGATTGCGTTTTCTGCTTGTTTACAGAAAGCAATCCATTTACTGATCTGGCTACTGAGTTTTTTCCGAATGTGTGAATAGAATTTCAATGCATCCAATTTTACAAAAATTTTTGTGTCCAATTTTTACGTATGATTTTTTCTGAATTATGATATTACCCTAAAATTATGAATTTTGCCCTCTGGAAGTTGCGGAACTTCGATTACTGTTCCGTGTATTAAATTACACGTTAGTGCGATAAAGGTACATTTAAATTGAAGACAGAAGAATATTAAAAGCTTTTTTATATTGAATTATTTCACGTTTTTACAAACGAGTTATCTAAAGGTAACAGTTTTCACACATCGTTTACATCATGTCATTGCTGCTGTGTGCATATAGGCGTGCTTAGTTCGGATAATTCATGCGTATAGTGTTACGCTCGCTGGTCGTATAACTGCAGAGTCCCAGCTATGGAGGAAAATGGGCAGAGACGATGCTAGAGATTTTGGGAACTTTATTCGGTGGGATACAACTAAAGGACAAAGGCTGGCTAGCCTTACATTCACATACTATTGACAATATAGTAGTTCTATTTGAATTTGATCGTAATTAAGTAAACACGTAACGGGCAGTGTGCTGGATCTCTCAAGAATTCCTGTGGCCCCGAGTAAACATGGCTAATGTGATTAAAGGCTATGTGTGCCGGCAGCGCTGGAACTATGCCCCGACTTATGCAAATACCTGCGTGATGTTACAGGTGCAGTCCTTATTGACTGCACTTCCTGAATGCAGCGAGAAACTCGATCAATTATCGACGAGTGAAGCAATGAGTGTTCATCGTAATAACATCGCAGTTACAGTGTTACAGCGAATAATCTGAGTGCACGTTATGGCCGATTCCTCGTTTGTGATTTAGCTTCGTCAATCATTTAAATTTTTTTTAATTGCGTACTTAAATTTCTCGTATCAACTAACTAGGCTTAAAATAAGTGACTTTCTCTAGAAATGACGTATAGTATTGACTCTAATATATTAGAACGAAACGAATTTTTTCTGCCATCAACAAAAGTAACAATAGAAATTCGTCGCAAGGATCACTGACTGGCCGGCATGTCATAGGAAATCTCTCACTAAAGATCAGGAGACAAAAGCTGCCTCAGCATTTCGTGCCGGACGATAAAATTCTACGCTGCTCAGATATCGAAAATCTCTCTGATCATCTGCGCGTATTTGATTGGCATGTTAGTGAAATGTCCTGTGATCCTATGAGTGCCAGTTTGAAAAACCTTTCCAAGCATTTGTTGAGAACTCAAGGTAGTCTGATGTTGTTTGTGACGTTCATGTAAGATAATATTTAAAAACATCGAAATAACAATATTCTCGCTTATGTTAGACAGTTTCATAGCATCTCAAGAGCAAAAAAGTGAAAACTGAATGAGGATATCTTAGAAGACGCAGCATTATTGTACCGGAGAACATTATTCCGAAAAAAATCTCGAAATTGCTTGAAGCTGAACAGTTGACTAGCATCATAAATGATGTTCACGAAAAATGACTGTTTTGTAATAAAGATGATAGCAATGTCTTTCACTGGTATCGCACGACATTTAATGTGATCTGTGTGCTATGTTAAACATGCGAGACGTATTACCTGTGACCATGAACCACGTACGATTTTAATTTAACGGTTATTATAAGTCATGAGCTAAAATACGAAAGTATTTATATTGAAGCTGATAAGAACTCTTTCTATCCTAATTGAAATTGATTAAATAGCCATTCTTTGAACCATCACCAAAATTAAATTTAGACCGCTTTTAAACGTTTTACCAGTTCATTTTTATCCAATGACGATTTATTCTGAGTTTTTTCAGGACATAAATATTGCATTTGCGAAAACACAGACAATTGGAAATTACGAAACTTGAATTTCGTCGTAAGCCTTCTTTATCCGAATAATGTTTGGTTTTTTATTTAATTGTAGCGCCTCAAACAACTACGAGTTCTAACGACGAAAGAAATCCTGTTTTGCGCGGCGTTTAGCCGACCCAAGATTAATTTTGCCTACGGTAACATATGCTCAAACCCTCGTAAAGACCATTTATAGCACCTGTACGAAATGTCCTGACCAAAATGCCATTTTGAGATACATGTATGGTTCACAAAAGGTAACTACCGAACAGATCCTTTAATGGCAAAATCGCGTACCTCGCACAGCCCCACGACCAGGCTCTTCCATCCTCAACTCTCCTGTAATGAGTCTCACCGTAAACAAAAGTCGCGACCATCCATCTTGTTAGCGCCATGCTGTATACTTGAGACGGGCTCGTGCCGCGAGAAGTCGGGGCTTCGGCTTTGTTCCAACGTCATTAATGCAATTTTCCTGGTGGCGCATTAATTAGGTAGTTTTCCAGTGAAGTTTTTGCTTCCAGCATTGCCGGCATGATTCATGGAATATTCAACTTGACATTCGTCTCAAATTTCGAGCTCATGCCTTGTAGCCGGTTTTGACTGGCTTCAGTCAAGAAGCTAATTAGGTTGTGGTGGCTCAGTTGATTTGAATAATACAGAAACTCTGATTAAGAAGTTGATTTTACGAACACTACATTGTGATGGAATTTGCAAGAACGAATGGATTTTACTCTGCTGGATAACAGCAAAATTGTCAATAAATATAGCGTCAATAAATTCATTTATACGCTGGAACTCTATCGAATATCTAAGCGCAGTTTTTCATGTTTTTTCTACCTCTAATTGATTTGGAAAAACTTGAGACGAAATAACCTTTTGTGGAAGAAAATTTCATATCTAATACATCCCTCGAGGCATTTCTTCAGGGTTGACGCGTCATTTAAGAATAGCTATCTGAATTATGTTATATATACTTAGGTACGGAAATAAATTTTAAAACGAAGTCATTTAGTACCAATGGTCAGCAAAATGTTAGCTTTGAAGGTGACAGCGATGTCACCTTCTAAGAGGCAGCGGTTCTGATCATTGTTTATTATCTTATTATGTTCAGTTTAAGAACTGCACGTTAGAACTCTGCATAGAAATCCATCGATCAGCCAACGCTTGACAATGATCGAGAGCCTGTGTTTCGTAATGTGAAGCTTGCAAGTCTTTTTCGATCCTACATGTAACAATAACAATCCTCAATAAATTTGCATCGGAAATACTTGTTTTCCGATCACTTTTTCTTAGCAGTGATATTCCCTATAAATTTTACAGTTTGTTTTAATAATGCATTGCAATGGATCATATATCCTAATTTAAGTTGAGTAAAATAACTTTGCATCTATTAGACCGGAAAATAAAGCCGTTTCATTCCCGACTAGTACTTCATTTATTTCAGCACCTCAAAAATTTCTTCCTTACCTTCAATACATTCTTTCTTTCGTATTACCTCAGTAGTAATATTTGGTATTCAATACGAAAGTCTCTTTGTGTTAATACTCGAAAACTTCTTAGATCCCATGCCACTAAACGGCAACGACTGAAATTTTTTATTGTGATTAAACAATATCAGGCTACGTTGGTTTGAATTCAGTATGTAAATTCCTTGATATAATACCGAAAGCTTAATTTGCATTTCTAAAAGTGATGTATTGCTTTCATCACTTCCGTGAAATAGATAAAAATTGAAAAGAATTTTTCAGTTTCATCGAAGTATGGGAAGTAAGGTTACGGCGAGGTTACAAGTTGCGGTGATATCGCTCACGTCAAACGAGTCAACAGCAGCGAGGCAGGCAGAGAGCTAAAGGCACCACCCCAAGATATTTACCATATAATATCAGAAATTGCACACTCTGCCACATGCAGGGTTAGGACAAATAAAGAAATATCGTTACCGACTCTTATGCTAAACACATGTTTTAATAGAATTCATCCTTCCCCCGATGCGTATTCATGTTTGTTAACCAGCAGGCATTCGGTGGTTGAATCAACGTTGAATCAACTACGCATTACGACATTGAGATCGTGGTGAAAGGAGGTTTAGAATGAAAATTGAAGCAACATCTTTCATGCAACGTCGTACTGACGTTACAATGCAACGTTGAATCATTGTTGCTACTACGACGTTGCTGCAACGTTGAATTCTATGGTTGAATTGACGTTGAAACAACTACGCATTACGACATTGTGATCGGGGTGAAAATAGGTTTAGAATGAAAATTGAAGCAACGTCTCTCATGAAACGTCGTACTGACGTTACAATGCACCGTGGAATCAATGTTACTACTACGACATTGCTGCACCGTCAAATTCTCTAATTGAATCAACGTTGAAGAACCATCCTGTTTTTCGTCCGTTGCAGGATTCGAACCCGGGATCGCTGGAGACCGCGCGACGCCTTATAGCAACCTTGACCACGGCAGCTCGCGTGCATGAGCAATAAAATAAGCTAAAGAATTGTTCGACGCCTTGAAAATTGAACTGCATTCTCTGGTCATTAATCGTACACTTATGTATATGTATTTCATTAAATGTTGGTGTGATAACATTAGTTCCATGCTGGTAAATAGCTAAACATTCAACGTACCGATATCGACCATTTTTCAACGTTGAAATAAGGTTGTTTTCCGTCCTCTCTAGTTTTAGTCTGATTTCGACGTTAATCGGACATTTAATTTTGGTTGTTCAGCATTTCAACCTAAAATCAACATTGATTGAACGTTTAAAAATAAATAAACGTTCAAAGTACCAATATCGACATTGTTTCAACGTTGAAATAAGGTTGTTTTACGTCTGTTCTAGCTTTGGTCAGATTTCGACGTTGATCGGATGTTTAATTTTGGTTGGTCATCATTTCAACCTAAAATCAACATTGATTGAACGATTAAAAATAAATAAACATTCAACGTACCAATATCGACATTGTTTCAACGTTGAAATAAGGTTATTTTACATCCGTTCCAGTTTTGATCAGGTTTCGACGTTGATCGGAAGTTTAATTTTGGTTGTTCAGCATTTCAACCTGAAATCAACATTGATTCAACGTTTAAATATTAGTAAGCATTCAACGTATCAATATCGACGTTGTTTCAACGTTGAAATAAGGTTGTTTTACGTCCGTTCTAGGTCGGTCAGATTTCGACGTTGATCAGACGTATAATTTGGGTTGTTCAGAATTTCAACTTGAAATCAACATCGATTCAACGTTTACAAATTAGTAAAAATTCAACGTTCAAATATCGACGTTACTTCAACGTTGAAATAAGGTTGTTTTACGTCCCTTCTAGTGTTGGTCAGATTTCGACGTTGATATGACGTTTAATTTTGGTTGTTCAACATTTCAACCTGAAATCAACCAATAATCAACGTTGTTTCAACGTCAGATGCCTGCTGGGAATTGTTTATTCTTACTTAGATTCTCTCCGTCAAGTTTAGCTGGAAATTAGCAGCTGCGAATCTGTTACTACAATGCTTTCAACTTTTTATGATACCACTTGAAGGAAGGTATTTTACTGACTTCGCAGGTACCACCAGGTACTACGCGTACTACTAATAATACTGGTAAGCCGCTTAGTTGTATTTTGAGTTACCCTTTCCCTCGACTAACTTGACAAAAATTATCGCATTCAGTATATATAACGTTTTAATTTTACGTTGGGCTGCTGGAGCCAAGTACATGGGCGAGTGGCAGCTTTTTAAAATCATTGCTAGATTACTTTCATCCTGTATTGTACAATTGTTATTTTTGTGAGAATAAATCGGATCGTTTTCACTTATCAGAGTTAAAACTTGAGCTAGCTAGAGTGATAAATCGATAGATAGAACTTCTTACCTACGGTAATTTATATTTTACGCTAATATTAGTTACGGATATTTTGCCCCGCTTAAATTTAAATCAAATTTATATTATGAGGAAGTCAAACTGGCTTTAAAGCTGGCTTTTATAATTATAAAGTTAGCGTGTATTGCAGTAGCCACTGGCAGGAAACTAAAAATAATTACTTGAGTTTACAGACGATTTGGTGGTATAATAAATAAAGAGCCCACTTGAAATAGAAATATATAAAGCGCCCGCTTGAAGATAAATGAAAATCCGATGCTGGAATGCTGTGAAATTTTAATTCTTCTTCAAGATATCACTGTTAATTTAAAGTCACAGCTAGTAAGGCGTTCATTTCTCTCTATAATGTCATAGTTTAAATTACTCTACGATGTACTTGTGGTAGTTTTTATAGTGTCAATTATAAAACTGTCATATCGCTTCAAATTTTTTGCATACGGTTTCGTACATTCATCCTCGATGAATAGTGGCTAACACATTTTACTTACTAATATTAATACATTTTACTAAACACATTTTACAAGTTCATTGGACGAAGACAGCAGCTGTGTCGGCGGAACTGTGCTATTTTCCTTGACATTATGTGTCTATCTTGGTTCAGCTACATTAATCTTATCGTATAACATTTGCTTCTAAAATACTGGAATCAAAATTTTAAGTGTACTATCCGAAGACCTGGAACTGTCATGGAAAATTTTTCAGGCTGGCCTAAATCTCCATGGGTTTATTTGGATGCATCCATATCAGTTAAGAAACTACTGCTTAATATATTTGAATATTTATTATATTAACATTGCAATTTTATATATATCACCAATAAAGGATGCAGATTATTGAAACCAATTCCATAAATCAGATAAAATGAACTTGCGTTGGTGAAAAAATCCATTCCTGTATTAAAGTAGTGCGCAGCGTATATCATTGCTTTAAAAAGTCATTAGTAATTCATTACGCAATTATTTTTGTATAATTTGTGCGTACGCCTGTGACGCTCTTGCACCTAGTTTTGTAACTTTAATTTGCAGAAGGAGTTTTAGTCATTAGTGGTTGAAAAAATAAACTTGAAACATCCCGGGAGGATAACAAATTCACATCATAGAGGATAAGAATAGTTGTCATTGCGAAACAAAAAATAGAATGCCGAAATCAATTTACCGTATATCATTGAAAACTTTAACTTTGAATAGCTTCGCCATCGTAGTATATCGGATATTAGACCCTCTATTATATCAACTTTATACCTTCTGCCCTCACTGCTGCTCCTTAATTGTGAGTATTCAACAAGTAACTCGCACTTCGCAGCTTCACCTCTTGCTCTTAGTCCTAATTCCTAATATTTTTCAGCAGTTTGCAGGTAACTCGTAGTTCACGGCCTCATTTTGTCGCCTTAGTCGTAATATTTCTTAGCAGTCTCTAAGTAACTCGTAGTTCGCCGCTCCACCTTATGTCCCTTTATGCCTCTGTTTGCCAGCAGTCGATATTAAGCCTTTAATCTTGAAACCGCTCAGTCACATTTAGTAGTTATGCTGATCTATTATATAATCAGTATAGGTAAAATTTCAGCTATTCACTTCGCTATAGTGAACGATTGCAGAATTGTTTTTTTCTATTTAACGTTGGTTAATGAAATCCATATCCATTAATGCAGTTTCATGGCAGCTAACACTGGTCCAAAGCAGCCATTCCAAGATCTATTTTTTCTAATTCGAATAGCTTAAAATTGTTCTTTGCATGATCGTTTGTCCACAATTTTTGAGTTTTGCACTTGCGATGATGAGCGCTTTTTGTATATTTCTGGCAGTTTGATACGAAGCCCTCCAGTGAAAGTTTATTCAATTACCGCCATGTATTCAATTACCGCCATCTGGCCTAGCCATGCGGTTCTCAAGTTCAAGGAACTTCATTGGCACATTGCAGCTCAACGTCTGCGTTTGAAATTTCGTAATTGTTTCCAAGGTCGCAAGTTCTCTGAAGATCTAAACTTTATACACCACGGTTGCTATTGACATGATTTGTTGGCAGCTCTGCTGCAGTTTGTATGGCATGTCTACGTTATCGTAACTTGTTTTGAGACGCATCGAAACACTCAAAAGACTGGTAAGATTACAAAATTAAAATGGTCAGAAAATATACATATATATTATTCAAAGAACAATATTGTCGATTGGTTGAATACATAGCAATAGTCATTGATTGAGTGACAAAAAATTCCACGTTTCAGCAGCAATTCGCGGGTTCGAGCCACGGCAAGCAGATAAAATTCTGCGGTGTCATTTTAGCCGATTGGTAGTAGGCACTCACAGAGTAGCGATGAACTGATTTTGTGATGCATGGTGGGTTAGGAGATTCCCTGTTATGTTGTTCCTATTAGAAACAACAGGCCTTTTATAAATTTTAACATGATATTAAATGAACTGTACTAAGAGAGACAAAAATAATAAATGTAGTTATGCGACATATGAGAATATCGAAATTTAAGTTTTTCTAGATATATGGTCGATATGTGACTGTGTATTACTGAAGTGTGAACAGCATCCTTTTTGGTTTATCAAATATGATTTATCAAATTGATGAAAGTGGAAAATAATCAGAATCTATAAGCGAAAGAAGTGAGAAAGTGACCTTTAAAAAACCGTGTCACGGTGATCAGTACAATATCCACAAAAGATCTTTACAATAATTATTTGCCAACAATCCCTACATGATAGGCGTCGAGGTTGGTGCTTCAGCATGATCTTGCATGATGCTTCAAAAAAACTCATTAGTACGTGTTACCATGAGTGAAGTTAAGAACCCATTTAGCAACGCTCACTACTTTACGGACACATGAAAAATGAACTACCTCAGAACTGTCAACGTAAGTCAGGAAACTTTGATTTTCCTTTTCCCTCCCTTGTGAGGGCTTTCAACCTGTCTCTATTTTAGTTCAGAGCGCTTCGGACGGAGAAAATTTTCCTTCGTAGGTTTCTCTCGATGTGGTTGTTTTGCTTTGCGAACACGAGTGAAACGTGCATGCACTAACTCCTCCTCACTTTTGCTCCTCATGCACAAAATTTCCCTTTTTAAGCGGCGCTCATATATGATTGAATATAACCACTGAGTTATTTGAAGCTGCAACATTTGCCAGAACACAACAGCGTCGTAAGCATTAAATGCAAGCACTCAAGTCGTAAGCACTAAAGAAAGCCTGGTCAGGATTGCATGCTATAAAGTGTCTCCCATCATTGTAAAGCAGCCAAGCGTTTTTTCACTTCAGTCAGCCCAGAATATCACTGCTCGGTTGCTCCCTGCTCTGTCATCAGTAATCTGCATCTACTTCACCCAACACAGCGCACGTGTTCGCAGAACAGCTGGTGCAGAACTTGCTCCGTGTTACTCATGTTCCCGCTCTTAACATCGTCCAGCTGAAGCAACAGTTTCCGTGTCGGTGTTATTGCAGTCAAACCCAAATCTTGAATCAGAGAGCTGGATCGACGATGCGACGGCAGACGGCGGAAACTATCCGGAATAACTACATTATTTACTAAAAGTATAATACTATCGACTCGTGTTATTTTTTAAATTTTAGATTAGCTAATTATTCGATTGAGTGACTTCACTGCTACGCTAATATTCGAAGCCGCCAAATAAAAATGCTTCTAAGGGAATTCAAATGGCCACTATAGTTAATATATTACATGGTTTAATATTATGCTGTCTGAACTGTATAAGAATTTAAGACGCAGTTAAGTAATTCTTATCATCAAATATGCATGATCATTAATCGAATAGAATTATAGTATTCAGTATTATTATAGGTTTTTAGAAGCCATGAACCTGGTATTATTTGGCTGCTGAATTCCAGGCCATCCTTATAGTGCGGTGAGTATTTTATGGGTCAATTACTCCCCATTTTCATATGCAAACCTCGCAGTTACGGTTCGAAAAACTGATTTATTCGTGCTTCAATGATTGCTTTTGTTATCTCTATTTCTTTCTATTTTAACTGTTATGACGGAGATCCCCGACATGTTTACAAAGTAAAAAGCATCCCGTCTGTCCTGACGGCGTTGTTTACGACATTTCCACGCTGTAGATGGGCTATGAAACAAGTAGCAGCAACAACGAATAAAATCTGGTGGCAATGTCCCAATATTATCTTTCATTGTTTATGTTTTGTATGAAAGGAACTAGGGGCGCAATTTGTATATATCATGTGCCCGCGAGCAATATTACAATAAATGGTAGGGATTTAAAATATGGCGCTCAGTAAACAAAGCTTTTAAGTGCGGGATTAATTTATACGGATTGCATAGGATCATTACAGTTTTCAGGTACAAATTCGTATAATGTAAACTGAATAATTTTTATCTAAACTGTTATGCCTTAGGTTCATTTATACTGCCTCACAAAATAGATCTGTACCGTACGATATTCGCCAACATTTGTTTATAGAAATGATAATTTTTAAATAAAGTATAGCGAAACGTGATTCCACATTTAAAATACCCGTATTTAGCCATAACCGTTGCAAATATCAGTTATAGTTATGGCATTCTTAGCTAATATTATTTAACTGATATTGAACTTAAATTTAACGCTAGGCTAATCGTAAAAATTAGTGAGAATATTTTTTCAATAGAACCGTTTAGGGAATAAGGAATAAGAATTAGGGAATAAAGGAGCATTGGTATAATTTTTTTAGAACTTAGCGTGCGCATATTTGAGGAAGGCGTAATTTTTCGAGTCACACACATTCCAATTCCGTGGAGACTGACGAGTCCACAATTTCATAAGAAAAGCGCTATAAATTTTATAATAAACATCGAAATTGAGTGCACTTTGTTTCTGATTTGAAGAGAATTTTTCACTAATCGAGGTTTAAAATTTTTCATTTTGCGCAGAATTTTCTCGAAATACTTGTATTCCAACATGACTGGTCAATCAATATCATGTTTTCATTTGATGTAAAACAATTTTAGTGTGTTGGCGGACAATTCTGGGCCGTACTGTTCCCGGCTTCTTTGCTTATAGCTGGTTGGTTCAATTCAAAGGATAAATGTTTTGATTTGTGAGGCTAGCAGCCGATAAAGTGATAGTCCAGAATTATTGACACCTACGTTATTGGTGGAAAGGATCATGTCAGTCCATAAACAGCGCTGAGCGTGTTGGTCTCCAACAGGGAACCCATTTTCAGTTGAAAATGTGATAATCGTTTCCAATATTTAAAAACAAGCATCGCAGAAATCCCAATCAGCCTTTTTCTCTTTTCGTGTTACTCCTAATATTGTACAAAGAACTTCATAAAAACGCTTCTTTTAATTTACATCGGAACACGTACGTGCTCCACCGCAGAAAAAGAATCATCGTGATTTTACGTCCAAATTTTCAACTTTCGCTCATCTAGATTTTTTACTCTCCCGGATGATTTATTATGATCGTTATTCCTGTTGAATTTTTTAAGACATTGCGGTAGCTGAAATATGCAACATGCGCAATATTTATATTATAGATGGATTTTGTTGCAATGTAAGGCTATTCCTATTTGATCTGAATGCCTTTTTATGCTTTTCATAAGATTCAAGAACCGTATTTAACTACACACATTTTGACTGAACAAAGCTGTTTGACAACAAAATATTTTAAAAATGTATCTTGATGATGAACCATATAAGATTTTATGCCCGCAGTAGTGACTAAACTTTCTTCATAATCGACTCACTCGACGGAAATTTTGCTACCTCTTGATCCAATTTAGCCATATTTTCATCCATTGATGAATATTATCGACGCTAAAGATGAATATGAGTATTGAAATAATTGTTGCATGTAAACGATTTACTAGTATTTATCTAGTCAAAGCTTAGAAATTCAGATTAAATCCAACATAAAATATGCTAAACATGAAATTATAATTCATAATCAAAATATGGAGCAACCAAGCTTTTTAGGGCATTTTCTCATTTATAAAAAAATGCACTATTGTGCTCGCCATGTCCGTCTGTCTGTCCGTCCGTGACTTTATGTTTTCGTCGACGAGAAAATGCGCTCTCTGTCACTCACTGCAGTAGGTACTGAGTTATTTTTTTCTTTTACTATGAGAACTTTTTATCACACATTAATTTTTTTAATAAATCTCTGGTAGTATATTAAGTAGCATAATGAAAAATGTATCAATGTGCTAAAAGCTATTTAGGAAGTGCCGAATTACGATATATTCAAAATCACTTGAGAGAAATTTAGAAAGTATATTTTGTGATCGCTATACTTCATGCAAAACAAGGGTAGCTGATATTTAGTACGGATATTAATGACCCAAGACTCGTGCTTGGCACTCATTTTGACCTGCGGTGTTGCGGTGAACTGAGAAATATTGATGTGGAGTCCTTGCTTAATGGCGTTCTTCAAAATTCGATAGCGATTGTCAGTTTCAAATGTGGTCTTCTATTAACCTCGTAAAATTTATGTCTCAGCTTCGAGTATATCCTCGAAGGGAACATGATTTTTTCGCAATTACTCATTGGAAGATTTCGATATAAATCCTTTGATTGTTTTAGATCTGCGATTTCAACGCAACGCTGGCACGGTAACGCGCAAATGCAAGCAATATCTGTTAGGGACGCCTCTACAGTCAACACCATTTGCATTTGAATGAAATCTGGCTTCTTATCGGGCAAGCCCAGCAAAGCAGAGAAATCCTGCGCTTAGGATACGCCAGTCTCGGACGACGTTCCACTAACGCTTCTAATAAAGAAGATTCCGGATTTAAAACCCGAGAATATCGAGAATTTACGATGCTCGAAAAGGGACGCTCAGTCTTCTTTCGGTTGCTAACTCAGAAATTTCGCTGATTTTATTCGTAATATCGATTTATCCACCTCGTAAATTTGTCAAATAATTTATTTAAGTTGAAGGAAATTATCCCTCACGGTGTGACGCTTAAATTTGGATGGCTTCAGTTTATGTGGCAGGTCTACATTGGAGCTCCGGCTGGTCCTGAACATTATAATGCTCGCTTAGTGCGTTCCTGAAAATTTTTATGGACCGGCGATTGAATCTAGTGTTTAAATCAGGCCATTTAATATCGCAGTCCAGAGTTTGAATAAAAGATGTTGGCTGTGGCTTAGTGAAAAACATATTCGGTTCAGGGACGTAAACTAAGATTCATTAGAAATTTATTTTAAAAGCAGGTTTTGTTTACGAGCTAATAAAAACGGGTGAAAATTAGAACTTCACTCCTAACTGTGGTTATGTAGGAAATTGACATAAAGAAATTGTCATCTTTTGTTCTCGGACGAGAACATGTATTTCAAAAATAATGTTTTTGAACCAGTGCACAAAATTCAATTTTATCTGTGATGATTACCGAACTATTGAATACTCGTAATTTCATCGTTGGTGCCAGAAGCATAATACTGTTTTTATTTTGTTCTTAAATAGCAGTGAAAAGACCCCAAACAATGCGCCGACTGCACATTACGGGCACCGGCCATTGAGCGCGTTCCGAGAATTATTTTCGAATTGTTACACAGACCTGTTATTGCTCTCATTCTCGTACGGCTTCAGAGCCGTCAATCTCTCTAAGAAGAACTTGCACCACACAACCCACTTGCGTGGGTGTGAGCAAACGACTGATATTGGTAGCCAGAGATTTTATTGTCGCATATTAATAATGTTTTTTTTCTTCCCCTTTTGTCTCTCATAGATGTATCAAGAAAAATAAATTCCTTTGCTCAGTATTCAATGCCAAGACATTCATTTTAAATACCAATTTTTAGGGCATTTTCTCATTTATGAAAAAATGCATTATTGTGCTCACTACGTCCGTCTGTCCGTCTGTCTGTCCGTCCGTGACTCCACGTTTTCGTCGACGAGAAAATGCGCTCTCAGTCACTCGCTGCAGTAAGTAATGAGTTATCTTTTTTTTTTTGTTCATGTTTTGGATTCTTCTCAGAGATCCTGATCCATCCTAAGGTCTGGGTTATTCACGATGCTTTGTGTTGACAACAAAAAACTGCATCCATGTCGTGCGTTGCTGTTGCACTGGACAAAGAGGCTACTCGGTTTTGGTGTCATTTCCTAGAGAGCTGCCTCGGTCACGGGTCATTCTTCTCTGACCCAAAAGGACAGCTGCGATTGGCTATTGTGCGGACAGGCAACAAAGTTTGAGTTGCTTCCGGTCCACCGCGAAGGTCCTCTTGCGTGTTCTTTTCACTCTAATTATTAAGAATTCTTTGTTCGTAGCCGTGAAGCCTATGAAGCCTAAAAAAAATCCTGAAATTTGGCATGAATTTACTACAATAATAATATTACTCTTATAAAACTTCAAATTCAGAAAATTTTGCTAAAATCTGGCATGAATGTTGCAGAGTTCGCAGCTGTTTCTCGACAGTTGTAATAATGACAGGTGCTAAAGTTGATGTACATATATTCTGATACCCTGGAGATCCGTATAAGTTTAAAATTTTAACAAACTTATAAGTTTAACGTTTAACAATTTAAAAAGCCCCTTCGAGTTTGGATGGTTTTGCCTGTAAATGTCTATAATGCACAAACTTACAGAACTAATTTGATATACATTATAATTTAGTCAGCTGTAAATACGACGCGTTACCACGTACTCGCAGGGGCAAATTAATTCGTATAATTATAATTTTATATATATTACTCATCTATATCATACTATATAAATTATACAAATATATAATTATGAGTGCATCATCTAAAATGCGCAGTATACCGTTGCATGCTTGGGTGAATTAAAGCAGAAGTACAGCTTCTTTACGCCATAAGTGATGCATTAAAAAAATTAGTTTCATCCCCATGTCAGTCAGCCAAGTGAATACCTGAATAAATGATTATCTGAGAAATAAATAAATGAACACATATGAGTATCGTATTAATGAGGGAGATAAACTGAAAGAATTTACATAATTGAATATCTAAATGATAATGGATCCTGTCATACTATCCATAGAAGCTGTAAAATTTGGCATCAATGCCGAAAAAATTCTAAAATTGCTGAAGCTCCTTAATTCAAACAGTCATGTAATTTTTCAATATAATATTGCACTTCGGTATTTGTGTATATCGTCACGCATCGTTGCGTGACTCGAAAATTGGACTGCGACTGCAGACAGTTAGGAACGGCCGGCTTCCCTCTCTGCAGAATACGAGTGGCGTCATTAATAAATAACCGGCTCAGCAAAAAAGCGGTATCCAGCCTTACAAATTATGAAGAATGCGTCTTGGATCTCTGCCACAGAGATTTGAGAAGGGAAAATATGAAGGAGTCCTGTAAGGTTTTTTATGAAAGCTTCGGGACTGCCGTCCCACAGAGGGCCGTGACTCCTAACTTTGACTTCAAACAGAATTTGAAAGGGCGACCTCAACACCACCCTATGGAAGCTAAGACCAACTTATAAGTAGCAGTTGAATGGCCGTTGATTGACCGGTGATAAGCCACACGAAAACTTTTAGTTGGGCAAGGAAGATTTTCTTGCCTCCAGCAAAGTTCGCATACCTCTTCAAAGACGTCGGTTCGCGACATGCGGTAGGAGACGATGGCTTTAATTGTATTCTTCTTGACATAGAATGCTTGAGTGTAGATGAAGTTCCTAAAGTCCATGCATTAATTGGCTCCCTTGGGAAATGCCACAACTTAGGAGCTTAACTTGGGCAAGGCAGAAGTGTAATTTCCACCATTAACATTGATGTTGACGGAGGCATTAATTATTTAGTTACAGTTAATCATACTTCTAAAACCCTCAACGTTTACCCAACAACTTGAGCAGAAGATAATCACTGTGGGTGAGCTGAGCAATAAGACAATGAAATGTACGATAAGAACATCCCATGCTCTTGAAAGCTTCTGTTTGCAGCTTCCGCTCTCAAAAATCTCACCGTCCGAGTTTTTTGTAAGCATACAGCATTCTTCCTTAGAAACAATTCGCATCAAGAATTAGAAACCTGCCTTGCAGAAATTTAAATTCAGTTTTTTTAGTTTTTACGTTTTTGCGAATGTATTTTGGCATTGCACCGTTTAAATCAGATGATAAATAAATGTCTATAATTTTAAACAGAATTATATAGTTGAATAACTGCAGGAAACTCGTCCTTTGTCACCCAGCTTACAGTAACCGAGTAACCATTTTCACAACATTTATACTCAAAGTTTATGCAAGAATGGCATCGCGTTTGACAGTAAGCAATGAACTGAGTCATTTCCCATATTTTTCCCATTCCAAGGTCTTCGCTGGTGTCAAAAGGAATAAATCCTTCTTAAAGAGCCCCTTCAGGGATTCTCAAAGGCCTCATCCGACGTTGAAATCCAGCTGTCTTGATGACTTGACACCTGCTGACAGTCCTGCCAAGCCAAACTTTGTGCACGCTAAGTTTTCCCAATTTTAGGGAGACTTTCTTTTCTAAGTCGGCTAGGAAAAACAGAAGCAGAGAAAGCGTATATACGCTGCGTTTGAAGATCACGAGTCTGCGGGAATAGCTGCGGTAGCCGCTTCTAGCTCTGGCATCAAGTTAGACGATACGACCTAAGAAGCTTTTACGGCCAGTGCCTCTTTTGTTTCGACCAAATCCCGCCAAAATAAGGGCATCAGTCATTTGAAGTTTCCCTGCTATCAGTTACTGTCGCTATTGCCAGAAAAACTGATACGTACGCCCTAGCTCGTCCATTCGAAGTAGCGGCAACCGAAGAGGTGGCTGAAAAGGCTGGGGAAATTGGAATGGATTTACTTTTCCTATAAATCACGGTTTGTAAAGACTGAAATGAGCAATATTTCGACTTTAATCTTTTCCATCCTTCATCTCTTTCACCAAAGTTGGTCTGAGCGACTGCATAAACAATTTTTCAGACTCTCTTGTGACCTAAACATTTGCTGTTAACCTGATGACGTTTTTCGTTCATTGATTTTTTTCTTTCATGGATTATTATTTAGAAAATTATTCGTCCCGCTTTATACTTGTACAGATCTAGAAACAGCCAGTATTGAAGAAAACATACAACTCACATGCGCCTGGAACCAATTTGAGAATTGATTTGATGCAAGCAAACTTAAATGCTTTGGTTTATTGAGAATTGTTCTTCTCTCGTCTTTTTTCAGTTGACGCAACACGTAATTGAATTTAAGTGTTTGTCCCGTATTGCGCTATGAGAACAGTGGTTTGTTGAAGAATTTCGAGTCTTTAACTGTCGATGTCGACGTCACCTGTCATTTCTTCTTGTTAGGCTTATACAGAGTGACGCAACACAGCACGACTCTTGGCCGTCTGCTGCTGGGGCCATACTTTCAAAACTCGCTAAGTGAACGTAAGTACCTACGCTCTATCTTGTCTATGATTGGTGGATTTGGCTTGACAGTCCGTCAATGATTGGCTGATGAACTTACGATCTCTTAACTTTTTTGAAAGTATGATCAAATTCCAAACTCTACTCTAATATCTTATATAAAATGATAACAAAAACCTCCATTTACTTATCCATAGGAGCATCATTCTTCCTCGAGTCCTTTAATTTTTATTTCTTATTTTCAGAACTTACCTTTTCGTGCGGAAGAAACCGGGAAACTTTCGACACTTAATGAGCTTCAAGTTTTTAGTGGACCCCGAGAACAAAATAAACAAAAAATATCCTTTCCACAAACCTTAGAGCGTCGACTGTTTTGCGTTTGGTCGCATCTCGGTTGATTATGGTCGCAATTGTTTGAGTTTAATTGCAGTTTTGATTGGGCTCAGCAAGTTTTAATTGGTTGCATTTCGTTTTTTATCAGCGCTATGAATTTTTTTACGCAAAATTGCTCTAGGACGAGAAAGGGCGCTGCTGCTCGTGAAATTAAAAAGTACGCTTGCTGTCAAAAGTTATGCGGTGATATTTCGTTACGTGGAACTCGCGCTAGGCTTCCATGTCTGAGCCGACAGCTTCATATCTATTTTTCGTGTGAACTTCTTGACGCAAGAAATGCCATCACAACTATTCCAACTTCGGGAGAAATATTACTCTATTTTTTTGCTTGATAAACTCAAATCAAATATTTGCACTTGAACGACTGCGGTGACGCGGGAATCAAAAATATTCTCTCCGTTCCATCAGGAGTATCGGCAGTGCAATTGCTTTAAAATTTAAATTTATCTGTGTGAATCATAATTTATTTTTCATACATAGCACTCCAGTAACATGGATTTTATACTGTTTAACTTTAATTTTAGCACTTGTGCTAATAAATTTATTTTTATTCATAACACTTAACCACATGCAGCAAAGACAAAAGCTAAATTACTGTCTCTACAGTATTACTCTCAAGACCTCGTCACATTTAATTGAAAATAACATGTTCAAATAACCAAGCTTATGGTTCTGTATTGTGTCCGTTAAACAACAGGAAGAAATTCAATCAATAAGTAGGAATAATTAATCAACTATATCCAGATTTGAAGTTTTAATTTCAGCTGAAATCCTTTGCTGAACCTGATTCTAAAAAATATAACTCAGTACTCACTGCAGTGAGTGACAGAGAGCGCATTTACTCGTCGACGAAAACTTGAGGTCACGGACGGACGGACAGACGGACAGACAGACAGACGGACAGACAGACGGACATGGCGAGCACAATAGTGCATTTTTGCATAAATGAGAAAATGCGCTAAAAAAAAGCCGGGAAAGTGATGTTAGGCTCCTCGGCACAGCGCTCAGCTTCTGGCCATTACTGTCGCAACATTACCGACAAACTTGCGGTGTAGAATGATTTAAATTAGTACCCTTGTAGTCGAGATTTGAATTCTAATTGTACATTTGGTCTGCTATAACTGTTCTACATGATTACAAAATTAATTTGAAATTTACATTGATTTAAAATGTTTCAATTTACAGGAGTGTTTTCGATAATTATAAACTCAGATTGTAGCTATATAAGGTATTTTAATTTTTGTTTCTAGCGCCGGTTTTTGTTTCTACAAATGAATATCCTGATCCGCATGCATGCATGAATGACGAAAGTTCATTACACTTTCATAACGACGTCAACACATTTGTTTGTACCTACTGAAAATATGAATGATTGTTATAGCCATTTCAAAATAGCATGCAAGATGATGCGATCCATAAAAGGAATATTTTTCTGAACCGATTCTCGTTAGTTTTTGTGACAATTGCTGACAATTGCTTGGCGTACATTCTAATTTAATATCATTCATTTTTTTCATAGTTCTTTTAATTATTACACCAATTTAGTCTAATAATTAATTTACATTAAAAATTTCCCTTAATTTGGATCAGTAAGGAAACTTGTTTTCAGTAAGAAGTATTATTTACAAATGATGCCTGCAAATATTCACCGAAATTGTTATCAGTTATAGAATTCGCGGGAGAAAATTGGCTGCGGAGATCCTATGTTAAGTGAACGAGCGGCTACCTGCATGTCTGGATTGAGGCCAAAACCTTCCTTTAAATATTTTCTTCAGTGCGACGCCCAAGAATTCAATTTAAATTCATTTCCCTAGGGTGAGCTTCCCTAGGTTTGTGTGCCAGTTGGAGGAACGAATTAAAATGTACTCAGTTTGGCGTGCGTCGGTTCAAATATAGTCCCAGGTTGTACAAGTATTTTAAGTTATATATCTTTGTAATTATAGCGCTCAATAAATACATATGGTTGTTTGAAATGAATTAATGGGCGTAATAGGTTTTGAAAGAGGTTAGGTTTCCGCTTTTGTCATGTGAAGGTTAGCATAAAGTTCAAGTTCAAATATAGTCACATTAGGTTCAAATATAGTAGCAGGTTGTACAAGTGTTTTAAGTTGTTTAAATTACACATGGTAGCCTCGGTTGATGTACATGTAGTCGCTAGGTTAAAGCTGTGTGCGAATATTGAATGAAGAAGATTGCATAAATAATTTCTTCCTAATATTGTCACTCATTATTTAAATCACGGCCTAGATTATTGATGCCGGATTTTTTTACGATTTGTGGAAAGCTCTAAATACATTTTTGGTTCGTTCATATTGAAGTGTATTGATGTTATAATTTCTAAGGCGTATACTTGAATACATTTATTAGAGTGAAGTTCAGTTAACTGTTATGTTGACAATATAATAGTTTATTTTCATGCTTAAGTTTAGACATCCAATTACATAGGTAAGAAGCCTGGAAATTTTTAATGAGCGATCTAATTTGTGAAATGTGAAAGAATTTCAAAGCCATGCTCATTTAATTAGCTTCCTTGCGTCACGTCTCCAACAGAAAATTTGAAGGATGTCATAAGCGCGCCCTGTATATGAATCTACTTTCGCTTTTTCGTCTGTAGAGTGGAATAATTAAACTTGTTACAAGTATTTCTTTCATGAATTTTTCTAGGCTCCGACTTGAAGATCAAAGCTCCGTGGTATGAACAACATATTTGGTAATTTTGTCGTGAAATTGAGTAAAAATTCACATTCTCTCCGCAAAGCCATGACCTCGATTTTAAATAGAAACGAAGATTGCTGGGTTAATCTCAGTCGTGGGGGAGAAAGAAGCCCTTGCCATTCATTTGAATTTGTCTCAAAAACTTTCAAAATGCTGAACCTGGTTTATATAAATTAAAAAAAAAAATTTCTAATAGATAGTCAATTAGTGAACTAAAAATAAAGCAACATTTGAACTCGAATTCTTATGAACTCGAATTCTTACCAGAAGTTTCTTCTGTACGTTAGTGGCTCCTGTAAGAGGTTATGCGATGCTAATTCTGCCAGCATATCTTAAGAAAAAGAGTGGTTATTACGAAGCAAATGTTCTTTTAACATTGAGCATTGCATGTGAATTGTCATAGAGGCAGACAGTATATATCGTAGAGCTCAGGACGTTATGTTGCTGTCAGCGTCCAGTGGCCGGAATTGGGTCAATCCGCGGCTGTGGAAAGAGACAAACGATCGCCACCGCAGCAAAATAGTCCGGAATTCTATACGATCTCGTTACGTCGGCATTTTTTAGTCTCGAGCCTCCCGAGTGCGACCGGCTCTTTCACTCTGCAAGTGTTATTTTGACAGCGGTTCTGATCTTTTAAAACTGAAAGCTGTCGCCTCGTGCCAAATATTGCGATTCAAGGAGGAGAAAAATTCTATTTATCTTCACAGGAAATGTCGTTAGTTTGCCATTAAGATGGGTTGTGCCGAGACCAAACTATGATCGAGAGACATCTGAAATAAGTTGAGAGACGTAATTTTTGCATTTGGATGTTTTTATCCTGTTAAACGGGATTTTTTGAAAAGCATCTAGAATTTGGAGAATTTTCATGGAAATGAAGATGGAGATGTCATATCGCCGATATGAAACAAATATTTTATATGTTATTTGGATGATGAAATACTTATGAATAAATTACAGGCTACGAAATGGAACTTTTTTCCAAGCGCACAGTAAGAGATGTGGTTAAACAGATCTGGAAAGCAAGACGATGACAACTTTATACAGAAAAATTTGAATCCTTCGCGAATGAGTTAATCTTCATGCTTTTCGAAACAATTTCCTCACCATTTCAAATAGAATTTATGTCTCTAAGGAGTTAACATGCTCGAAGTACATCGTTGGAAATTTTTGCGCTGCGAAACCAATCTTTTGGATTCAAATGCTACTGTAATACTTATAATCTCTTGCTATTTGCGTTTCCGACAATATTTGTCAAAGAATGAAACCGTCTCTGCCTGATGTTTTCAAGAAAAAAAACGAGTCTTCCTTTGATAAAACTCCTGCTAGAGATTAGAGGATTTTTTTTATCTTGCATTTCTGTGTGACATCTGATGTGTTTTTCCGATGACCTCCGCGAAAAGTGAAGAAAACTCAAAACAGTTTACGCAAGCTGTAGCGTTCATCCATCATCTTTATATGCACATAAGCATGGAAATCACCCAAATACTTCACTCCAACGCAGTTATGAAAAAGCTTAAGATTTATTACGACTATGCAATCCATTTTATATATGGTTTTTCAAAGTAGATGAGCCGTAGAATTTACTCAAGAGTATATAACCGGATTCAAAATATGTTGTAGATTTCCTGGTAGCTGCATGGACAACACACGCGTGTAATGCTGTATGGTGGGATGTGTTTAGGGGTTATTCAGTGTGTCTGTTGCCCTTTTGCTTAGTCAGATATTCGCTTAACTTATTATTCCACATCTGGATTGTACTCAAATTTTCTTGGTATTGTCGGCAAAGCTTCATCAAGATAAGTTTAATAATTGAAAACGTATGGACACTTTATTAATTGACATTTATTGGTTGGTGAATTTAATCAAAATACGGTTGTACAATGATTTCGTCTGTGAAATTCAATTATACGAAGATAAAATACTTGCCACAATTCCATTAACGATGGGACGACTACAATAAATAAGAAGATGAATCGGTCGGCTTGGTCCAAGTTCAAAAAAAGTGCAAAGTTGGAAAGTTGAGCTTGACTTCCGGTAGCGCGGGATTTATCTCTATTTTCCGATCATCGTAACTCAGACACCCTCGTCGGCAGCGGACTTTACTCAGGAACGATGGTCGGGCAAATGCTTATCTGCATATCCAGCCTGACCTGACGTCCAGATTTATTGAGGCGTTTTTCAAAACTTCCTTCCCTTGAAACCCTCGCACCCCTCAGACCAACTTTCTCGTCTGTTTTTCTTCTTAACTTTTTCTTGCATCCTTCAACAGTTTCGAAGTTTCTTCTTGGTTTATTTGGAAATTTAATTCATGTTGGGGCACTTATATGGTATTTCCTTGATAAGTTTTACTAGTGTGCATGATTGTTAGTTGTGATCGTTTTCCATTCTTTCTCTGTGTGAATATTCGTGTATATGTTTCTTTATGTTCTTGAAATACTGCCACTTCCTTTTTCTTTGTTAGTTCGATGTTTTAGTTTGTAAGTTTTGAATGAGTTGGTAGAGCGGTTATACCTCAGAAGTGGCATCACGGTTACAGTCATGATGGATGCTCTGCCATCGCTCAAGACAAATGTTCGGCAGCCCCTCCAGGCCGCACCTCGATCGCTCCTGCAAGCTGTGAACGAAGCTTCCCTCTTTTTAAATTAGAAATTGAATAGAAAATTTCTCAAATTGACGAGTTAGCTCTATTTAAGATTTTATTTTAGCCAAGTTTCATATTTTGGTAGTTTATTCAAAGATTAGTTATTATTTTCAATGTAAGAAGAAAATGCCCAATGAAACGAATAAATTTACCTAAGTATTGGTAAGGCTGAACTCGTCTTGCATGTTTAGAATATTGGCTTCGGTTGCATTAATAGTTGTCAACGAAACTATAGGAACAGCGCCGACGGAGGCATATACGTCGACATGCATCCTCTATTTCAAATTAAAGGCCATCGCACTGAAAAAAGGTGAAAAATGACAATGCATACCAACTTACTTGTTATTATGTGCTCAATTTGTTGCCGATAAGTAAATACGATCGATGACATCATTATAAACATCAGTCAGTGGTTGGAGAGGAGCTTAAATGGTCACTGTTTGCACACGAAAGTCTCTGCTCTGTCGTATCGACTATCCGAAGATATCATATCTGCAGAGATGGCACTGATCGTTCGCCCCAGCCAACCACTGATATCGTACCTGCAGAGAAGCCACTGATTATTCGCACCAGCCAACCACTGATATCGTACCTGCAGAGAAGCCACTGATTATTCGCACCAGGCAACCACTGATGTCGTACCTGCAGAGAAGCCACTGATTATTCGTACCAGCCAACCACTGATGTCGTACCTGCAGAGAAGCCACTGATTATTCGTACCAGGCAACCACTGATATCGTACCTGCAGAGAAGCCACTGATTATTCGCACCAGCCAACCACTGATGTCGTACCTGAGAAGCCACTGATTATTCGCACCAGCCAACCACTGATGTCGTACCTGCAGAGAAGCCACTGATTATTCGCACCAGCCAACCACTGATGTCGTACCTGCAGAGAAGCCACTGATTATTCGTACCAGCCAACCACTGATATCGTGCCTGCAGAGAAGCCACTGATTATTCGTACCAGCCAACCACTGATGTCGTGCCTGTAGAGAAGCCACTGATTATTCGTACCAGCCAACCACTGATATCGTGCCTGTAGAGAAGCCACTGATTATTCGTACCAGGCAACCACTGATATCGTGCCTGTAGCGAGAAGCCACTGATTATTCGCACCAGCCAACCACTGATATCGTGCCTGTAGAGAAGCCACTGATTATTCGTACCAGCCAACCACTGATATCGTGCCTGTACAGAGGGCTCGAGGTCCAGTATAACCAGCCGACCATAGTTACGGTATCGTTATATATGGCGCTGTCCTGCATGTAGTATCCATGTATGAAAACAAAATTAGTTATGCTGCATTTAGTAATGACTATGCGTACACATTTGTATCTTTTTGGAACGATCAGAGTCTGCCTTGTCATTTATTGGGTTTAATCCGGATACGGAAAATTTATAAATTGTCTTTACAATTCCTGATTCCGCATTTTTTCTTTTTAAACAAACATTAAAATGTATTCCATACTTCGCAACCAAGAACAAATTTCTTTGTTCCTTTCAATGTTGTTACCTCCAATGTTAAAAGTTATATGGGAATGAAGTAAATTAAATATGAAATTTTGAATCACCGTCAGACTAGGAACTCATTTACACGCAGACCTAAATTCTCAAATATGACATGGTGTGCGTTTAAAAATGCATGCTCTAACTTAAATGCAATAATATTGCTCAAATCAACTCTGCGCAACAATCAAGCCAACCGCGATCTTCAAACAGCGGCTCTGAACTCGCCGCTGATGGCTCTCGCCCTGACGCTTTACCGGGTCTAGAAACACTGCATTAATATTGAGTGTTAAGTTTTAAGTTCTTACGGTACTTCGTCAAATATATTGTCCGCCTGGCGCGTGTGTGTCATGCGCAACATAGCTATAGTCGATTTTAATTAACGGATATGAATCAGTTCGATGCTGGCTCTCGACTTACCTGGCTGAGGGAAATATTTGGTACGTATTTTAATTAGGAATCATGCACTGAATATTTACCTGCGATTTTAAGATCAATTTGTTCATAGTCGAAATAATATGTTTTACTTAGCTTAGTTACCACATGTGCAATACTAATTTTTACTAATGTTCCCCATTGTTTTGTTTGTTTCGCAGAAACCGATTTTAATAAGAAAGTACGAAAAGTCGCGTTTTTCAAATCCTTCGTAACGAATAAGATGCTACATTAAGGTTATTTAGATCTATCAGCCTGTTTGACCCCGCTGGCTGCTTGGGCTCTGGCATTGGCATGTTGAACTGCAGGTGTTTGTACGGTGCTTTTTTCAGCCCAAGTTCCATAAATTATTGGCCGCCTTGTAATGCAAGTTACATCGCCGAGTATTTGAGCGCATTCAACTTAAATTCACAATCGTTCAGCCAACAAATTTGAAATTAGCTTTTAAGCTTTAGTTGCAAATCACTGAAAGTTCTCGGATGATATGTACAATCTGTAGTGCCTCGCCCATGCATAACAATTTTGCGCGGGAACTAAACTTTAATGTAAAGTCGATTAACTGTCATATGTCAATGAAAACTGTGAATCACCTATCCGTCCCATCATTAACTGATAGATATAATTCACGACCAAATAATACCAAATAATTTTTCTGAAAAATTGTACAAACGCTTGCGGAACCCAATTCCATAAAGAATGTAACTCAGTACTCACTGCAGTGAGTGACAGAGAGCGCATTTTCTCGCTCACGAAAACTTTAGGTCACGGACGGACGGACAGACGGACAGACAGACAGACAGACGGACATGGCGAGCACAATAGTGCATTTTTTCCATAAATGAGAAAATACGCTAAAAAGAGTGCTTTATTTTTGCAGTAGCGTGATGACGCAACACTGAAGTAAACGATGAGGCATATGCAACAGCGTAAAAGAATAAGAGTTTGACGATGAAGACTTGAAGTCATGGGATGGAGGGTGTGAGATGAAGCAGAACGTAGATGCTTTTCGATAACATCAGCTTGAGAGGAACTAACACTTCAACGTTTATTTTTCACGAGTTACAAAGTCATTCTCTCGCATTCTATTCAACTCGTTTGAGCAGGTGACATGTTTAGATAATTATCGACTTCATCAATGTACTTCTCTGGAGTAAATAAGAGTTATTGCGAGCAATCAATTCTATATCCAATCGGTAAATTTACCATCTGCAATGTTTAATAAATTCAAACAGCATTTGGGACGCATCTTGTAGCTTATTTTGATCCGGCATAGACAAGCGAATCCGAAATCTTTTTCTAATGCAACTATTCCTGATATAATACTGAGATTTTTATATACATCCCAATATGTTTCAATCTATTTCGTTTCGAAGAAACTCACTGTTTGCATTCATGGATTTTCTCCAATCGTTCCACTGACATTAGCTGAATTCCGCATCCAAAATAATGTCCGTCCGACTGTGAAATTCCTGGCAGTTTTAGGACAGCAGGAGAGCCGGAGTTTTGTGTTGTCTGAGAGCCCTTGACTCGTCAAGACTGGCTTTTAGCTAGCAATGATGAACGCTTCTCCAAAGTGGCTCCTTTGCTCACGTTTTCTTTAGCTGGATAAAACGTGCAAGTTTGCTGGTTAAGGTGCAGTCTTATTACTCAGAAAAATAAAACACTTTTTTAACTAGTTTTGACGTTTTAATGAGATGTAAACTGCGGGGATAAAAATGTACCTAGAAATGAAACCATGTACCTAGTTTTTTTAAAGAGACTGTATGTGTGAATGAAAACCTGGATAATGATCTTTTTGTAGGTAAAATATGACGAGGATAGTATATACGTATCTTGGAAAACTTCCAGATTATTTCCCGTGCGTCAGAAATGGAATTACGAAATTGATCATCCATATTGTGCTGTGCAATGTGTGTTTGAATTATTTTTTACTTTACTTTATCTGAGTTTCAATTTCTTCTCCCGCTTTGTTTTGGATCGCAAAATATTCCATTTTGCTGTGATTTGAAAACAAGTCAAACTCAACTTTCCGTTTGTTTAAAATAGAAGCTCTTTGATTCAGCTTGTCGGAAAACTTGGCTCTTATCTATCTCTGCTGCTGGCATCGAACGCCTTCTGCAGTTCGTGTCATGGCGCGCTCATCATTTTACGTCGCTCCTGGCAATGAACTTCTCGGCCGTACCGAGAAAAAATGTTGTACCTCTGCCAATAGCTGAAGTAGATATATTTTATCGTGATACCGATGCAGAAAAAAACCGTTGTCTCGGTCGTCAAGGATAGACATTGACCTAAAAGCACTAGAATGCACGTACTTTCACGATATTTTTATCTTTGTATATACTCACTATAAGATGTTAGAATATGTCATGCGGCAGCAGTTGCATGTGCGAGAACTTGTTTCTATAGCATATCATGCACTGGGTGATTAGCAAACGTAATTATAATGTTAACGAGGGCAGTTGGAAGACTGGAAAATGATTCGTAATAATAGTCTGAAGAGGAAATCAGTGGATTAAAATGTTGGAGTAAAATTTTGTCTTTTATGTTAGATGTAGGTTGTTGGAGCCGTTACTGTAATGTTCGGCCTTACTTTAGGTCGAAAATCTATAAGTGTTCGTCTAAGAACCAATGGCACGCTGCGGTTGGATCTTCAGTGCTCCGTATTTATGTCTGTCGCATCGCGTGATTATGTATGCTGTTAGCAATATACAATAGTTATATTTCATTATGTTTTGTCTCCTATACAACTTTTAAAACTAAAAATTGATTCACATAAAAGCCTTTGTCGAGGTTCTCAGCTGATAAGAAAAGGCTCCTCGTATGCTTCTCTTTGCTGGAGGCAATAAATTTGAAGACGATGAGACACCTCGCTAGGTTCTGGACAAATAAATTATGGGCGCTCTCGTGTTTCGGATCGAGCGCGCTAATGCAGTCTACGGCTCTGTGCCGTAACTCGTGTCGTGACGCTGAAGCCATTCAGGGAGGAGTTTACTGTAAATAAAGGATCGTGTCACGCTCAAAATCTATATCTCGTCGAAAGATGAAAGGATAATATTTTGAACTTGGGTAAACGACGTGTTCCCTAATTAGATTACCTGAATGCTCGTATCATTCATGACTATTATTTTCGAGAAGGGACTTGATAGGTAATCTTGCAGTAATATAATTTCGTATTATATTGGTTTGCCTGTTTTTCAGTAAGCACAGTTGGGTTAGTAAAGTCTGTTTGGTATCGGTGACCCCAACACTCAAAATATTCCCATTTTTCGCATCGCAATAGAAAAAATGACCAGAGAGTCTATATAGTTATAGAGATCGGCGTCGTAGTAGCGTGGTTTCCTCAAGAGTAGTAGGAGAACTGTAGTACGTACGCCTAACGTGTGTGACGTTAGTATTCACAGTAAGATCTGAAACTTCAACGTATTGACGATAGTTGAATGCGTACGATGACATACTGTGTTTGAAAACTTAATGTGTGCAATAGCCATATATATTGTGTACGATAGCCTAACGTGTCCGATAACCTAATTTGAACAATAGCTTAATGTGTAAGGTAGTCTAATTTGTACAATTGCTTTATTTACTTAAAAGCTTTCTGTGTGCCATAGTTTAATTTTACTATAGCCTAATATGTACGATTGCTTTTAATGTGTCAGATTAGCTTATGTGAATGACAGATTCATGCTTATACGTTAGCCTCATTTACACGCATTATGTTTAGAAGTGCTTCACTCGTCAGAACTCATTTTATTCTCATGGCAGTAAACTTTTCGCTACCGGGTACATCTGTTCCTTTAGTTTTGTAATACCGCCTGGACTACATACACAAACAGGTTGTAGGGGTTACTTTTCTTAGCTATGATCTGGCTAAATTCTCTCACCCCTCTTACAGCGCGGTCTACGGGATATTGGACTTGTTTGAAAAATGGTCCGCCCTCCAACTGAAAACTCCAAAAGCCATTTGAGTGAAAGGCATTGAAGGGAAAAGGTGTTGTAGTGTCGAGATAACCCAAAGCTATTGCACCAAGAAAAGTGTTGACGCGCTCAGGATTAGCATTTGTATTAGAAAATGAGCACTGATGAGAATCGATGTGAATTTCCGCTAGAGTTCAATTAGGCTTGACGACTGCATGAGTTTGTCACCATTTTTAAGGCCACTTTGAATTCCAATTTCATAGGACATTGTCCCATCGGCCGCGTGCAAAGCGTTCCAATGCATAGCAATTCTGTCCTGTATAATGAACAGTGCCGGACAAAACTCGGCTAAGCTGTTCTACAACTCATCACATTGTTTGGTTCAGAGCCTTGAATAAGAACAAGCCAATGAATAACGTTTAAACTTCTTGAACAGGGAATCATGAAGACCTCGTCTTCGAAGAATGAGTTAGAGGGAAACATCGTCTTTAACGTAAAAATAAAAGATTGTTGAAAGCCTGGATATAGCAGTCCCTTAATAGTGCTCGGCCTTTTTACTTAACGTTTCAGTGTTGTGAGGCAGTAAATAATTAATAAGTTTAAAGCTTATATCTCAATTTACTTTCTGTTATTAGGCCAAAAATTTTTACATAATCTCAAAATTATGGAGTTCGACATGAACGCCTAAATTTGACGTAAAATCATGTGAAGAAATTATAAAATATCGATGAAGCTGTTCGGTTCCTGTAGCCTTTATTATGTTAGTGGATTATTTTTGGCTCGTTTTTTCCTCACATTATCACGTTGGCTGGTAACTTGCGAATATTGCACTGGTAGTCAATTCCCAGCCCATGCACTATAGAATAGATTTTAAAGAATTTCCCATGTCTTTTTTTGTGTGCTGCACCGAATAGACGGCTTCGTAGCAGCAGGTTAGTTATTTAACTATACATTGAAATCGACTTAAAGAAAGAGAAAACAACGATCTTAAATAGACTACAAAATACCCAACGTTGGGTTAATATCAAATTTTGGATTATGGTCCATTGAACGAGAATCGGACTTTCGAGCATTGCGTTGCTCGAGCTCGATAATCCCTGCAATTTTAGAATCCCATTATCACGAATCCATTCATTTCTGTTGTCCTTAATCCCGTTAATCATTGAAAAGCTCATGTGTGCTGATTAAAAAAAATGTTCAAACGATATTTTATATGGAACATTGAACTGCAATTTAACTCGTTTCACAATATGAAAAGCTAATTCGCTCTTATAAATTAGGTTTATATACACCTATTAGAAGTAAAGTTTCAATTATCGGTCTAATTCCTTCCCGCCATTTTTTATGCCTTACTATTCTCCCGCTAAGAATAAATTTTCAGGTCCAGGTAATATCACAAAAGGTATCGTGGATGCGTGGATATACGGCTTGAGGCTTCAACTCAAGCGCAAAACCACAAACAAACTTTGACAAATATTCATAAGATATAAATACGTTTCTCGTACAACTTATCGTTTCCGCAGAGCGTTTGTATTTCCTTTGCTCGGCTCAGTGTGTGGTTTGCTGAGCTTGTGAGTCCCAGCACTCGTGACACATGGGACATAGGCACAGCTCTCCATGAGCCTCACATTATACCTTTGGCAGGTACAATTTATTCCTCTTTCTGCAGGACCTCCAGCCTGACGTAACGCTACGTTTGTGATCCATAAATCGGCAGTTGCACTGCGCATAGATCATCGGACAACGCCTGCTTGATCGCGCGGACATGACTGATGCTACGCAATGCGAGTCGGTCTTGCAGGCCCTATAGCTTTGTGGAATTATTCATTTGAAAACATCATAATAGTAACTTGAGTTACTGTCTCTTTTTAGCGCATTTTCTCATTTAAGGAAAAAATGCACTATTGTGCTCGCCATGCCCGTCTGTCCGTCCGTCTGTCTGTCTGTCCGTCCGTCCGTGACGTCACGTTTTCGTCGACGAAAAAATGCGCTCTGTCACTCACTGCAGTGAATACTGAGTTATATTTTTTCTTGAATTTACACCGTGAATAATGTCATTTAATGAGTAAACCCTTGAAAGAAGTATTCAGCGTTAAAGTATTATTTGGTTAGTGATAATTAGACATTGATGATTTGCTCTTTATGACCATTAGATGGATAGTGAATGCGGCTATGAACTTCCTGTATTGCTTATTAATGAAATATATTTTCAAGAGAATTGATTGTTTTCATCATCTGAAGAAAAGCACCTGACTCTAAGAAATACAATTTTTAATTCTAATTTTAAATTTCAAAATTCTTCAGAGTGAAAGAATATTGCGCCCTAAATATACCCTTACCACTCATTGTGTGAGTTTAGTCAGTCATGCCTCACAAAACTTCAGTAGTTATTGATACAAACATTCATTTTACAGCGTTCTGCAGAATTTACTCATAATATCTTCTAACAGGAATTGCAGACAGCACTATGAGTCTATTGAAGGCTTTCCTACGTGATAACTTGCATCGGAATTCTTAACCAATTTCCAAATTGTCTTCACTTAAGAGGAAGACTTAACACCGCTCGATTTATTCCAGATTCTTCCTACAAACAACATCTTTCCTCATTTCTCGCTGCTTTGAAAATAAAATTTACTAGTTTGACCTTGAAAATAGCGTCCAACTTTGAATTGAATAATTTGCTCGAATTTCACGAATTTTAATTTTCCCATCGAAGGAATATTCCTTGTTCTTCATTATTGTCGCTCACGGAATGCTGTTCCAAATTTTCCTCTTGAATTTTTTTCCTCTCTTATCATCTCAGCGCTATTGTTTTTGGTATAACTGCTTTGAATCAATTCTGAATACATTGTTTATCAACATTCCAGCTGCTGCATATTTTTACCAGACTATTTTAAGAAGACGTCTTTCTTCTCGCAACAAAATCCACCCCGAAATTCCTCCTAGAAAGACTTCAGATGTGAGTTTGTCTGCAAGACAAATTCAATAAGTTTGTAATTCCGGTGCCGAGGTTGCCGGTGAACATGCAACTTGTCCTTCCGGTCTCGGAAAGTTGGTGACCTGCAGGCAGCGACGCAACTATTTTTGGGGTCACAAATTTGAATAAATATTCATAGTGGGCTACAAGCCACGGCTGCTGGGCACCGCTCTTCAATTGAATAAAAGTGCTTCGCCGAAACCCCTTACGGCAGATTATGCTAATTTTGTTGTGCGCGTTATGCAACAATACAAGCCGAAGATACTCCAGTGCTGCTCGTGCTTCCCAGCAAAAGGGTTATTAATTTACATGCGTTACTTAAATCGTCATAAAGCTTCTTGATGTTGACGATGAAGCTTAAAAAATTTTGAACGCTCTCTTTTTTTGCAGACGATTCTTTACTACGAATTCATTTTTCTGTAAAAGCTTGTGCATCCACCCTTTTTTTGACGCTTTTACCACAAATGTAGCTCTGACTGATTATTTTCTGCTGCTTCATTTTCTTAATTCACCTCTCGACCACGAAGGTAAATAGTTAATTTTCTAATGCAGATTATCTTTCAAATATAATGCGGAAATGCTTATGCTTTTGAAACATGAATTTCCTCGTCTGCAAACTCCAATGAGTTTTTATTCCTGCATGACATGTCGTATAATTTTAATCCTCTAATAATGACAATAAAATTAATATAAATTCGCAGAAATCAAAATTTGTCCAAATAAAGATTTTTTCGGATTGAGTGGATTAACTGAACTGATCACAACTGTATCAGTAAATGTCAAATTACGTGAGTGAAACACCGTTGCAAATCACTCACAATATTTTTTGTTAATCAATGTAAAAGTATCTGTTGATAACAAGTTAGGTAGGTATACATCGCCCTATTGCATCATATACAGAATTGTTTAAATATTTTCTGGATGCGACGAGCATGGAACTTTATTGCTTCGTGAGTATTCCTTTGATGTTCAACATTGGCACAAACATGACCTCTTCCCAAAAGCAACAGATGTTTTCTCGCAATATCGCCCGAACCACGCGTTCCGCTAACTCATTATCGCAGCAGTGAACGGGTTTTCGCATCGCTCACCTAACGCTGCTTCAAAAACCTGATACTGTATAAGCCTTTGTTTACGCTCCGGCTTTACATGATGATTAGCGGGTTCTACAATTGCCTTTTCATGTGGTAATTCGACCTCGAGTTGCCACAGGGCGTCCTTCTCCGCACACTGAGATAATCCACTATCTGAATAGTGGATACAAAGGCTTGGGGCATGTCAGTGTTTGTTAGCCACGATAATTTCATGCCTTGCTGAACGCTGGCATTGAGGTAAGCAAACTTGAGATAAACGATTGCTTCCATAATTTCATTAATTGATTAATTTTTTAGAGCTCTAAGGACGACGCTCTGTTCAGTTTCATGAACTTAGAGAATGTCATTATTTTATATTGCTTTATGGAAAGTGTTTTTATTCGTGTTAAGGAACAAGTTTTCGAAAATAGGTTCCAAAAAGCAAATAATATCACCTTTTGTTGGTCCTTTGATCGCCGCTAGACGTGATATTTAGTTTTAAAAATAACAGAGTTTGTCTCTCCAGTCTGTAATTTCATAATTGCTTTTGCTTTACAGTCTACGTACATGTGGTATATAAATCATAAATGCCATTACAATATAATTTATTTCTTTCTCACTTGAAATGTGTGCATTTTATAAAGAGTGGTAAGTTATCAAGTATTTTTAGAAAAGATCGTGGCTTTGGTCAACAAATTAAGTAGTACGGATCAGTGTTATTGTGGTGTTGCAGAGATTAAAATAAGGTTCGGGCACGGTCGCTGTGTTAATTCATGTAATGAGACAATGACTATGATAGTGAGTCGAATCGTTCTCATTACATGACTGTTAGTTCGATGTGAGAATATCATATTATTTTACTCTATTACATAACCTTTAATTAGAGATTGCCGCAACTTGCACCCTTCTTTACGTGGTCTACACAAAACACATAGCATATATGCGCTAAGCTGAACCAATTAAATTTCTAGATCTTGTACCTGATGATCAATATTGAACTATAGCTTAACTAATAAATAAATCCAATCATAAAAATAGCACCTGAAAATTATACTGGACAAAGTGGATAACAGTTGTTTGCAGTTATATATAGTATATCACAGCGCCAGCAATGTTTGGCTATTATATAAACTTCCAAAGCTTTTTCCTGTCTTTTTACTTTTATTCTATCAATTCTGTTTTTAGCGCTCTTCTTTTTCCCGTTTCCACTTCAAGTTATGTCTCACTTGATCTGCATCATACCTTTTCCTGTCCCTCTTATAGGACGAACGCGTCACTGTCTGTCCAACCGAGAAGACCGAGTCAGACCATTTTGGCTCCACTCGCCGCAGGAAATTAAGCTTCCATTCATTGTGAGGAGTTCTTCGAAGAGACTAATGGCACTACACAGAGACTTTGCCTGGTCTCTGCTCAAAGTACCGTCAGAGAGCTGGAATTGTGGAGGCAGAGATGGGAAAACTGGGGGGAAACAACGCAGGCAGGCCGCTGTTGAGGTATAGTGCGTCCTTGTGCTCGGACGAAGACTCGAAAGATACACTGAAAAGTTATCATTCAAGCATAACTGGAAATGATTTTTGAGAAAAAGAGGAAATGTTGAGGGATATAATTAGGAATGAGCATAGTTAAATAATTTTGGTCTTTGCCAACTAGCGCATCTACGCACGAGCACGGCTGGACATATTATGCCTGTGCAAAAACATGAGCGCTATTGGCCGCAAATTTTTTCATTAAGTTATTTGAGAAATCGATTTGAACTTCTCTGAAATTGAAGGTGTTGATTTTCAAGGAATATACAATATTTGAGACTTTCGACCCGGTAGAAAAATTTCATGTAAAAAGGTGAAACCAACATGGGGTAATTTAAATTTGAAATAATTTTTATGAAATGAGTAGGTCGCCAAAAAATACACAAGAATTTGGAAGTATCAGAGAGTGCTACGCTTCTCGAGAAACAACGAGATTTCACAAAGGGTTGAAGAACGCAGCATAGCGGGTCATACAGCCAGCGTCGATCGTTAGTCTTATACAGCAAACACTTCGATCGTCTTCTTATGCAAGCTTCATAATTTGCAAATCTTGAGAAGCCTGCGCTATCCAATGGTAAGTCCTCGAAGGCGTCTTTCGTAACAAGTCTCTGAAAGTTACGTCGTTAAAATGCTTCTTCATCCCAAATTTTTTCAAAAAATTAATGGTAATCTCAGAGCCCGCATTACCATTATATTATGGTCATCGTTATTCAGTCTCACAAAATTTATATCAGCGGAAGTCGGATTAGAAAAAATAAACTTCGTAGGTCTAGTATTATAAATTTAAATTATTATAACTCTAAATATATATCAAGTCTTCGAGAACTTTGCTCTGTGCATCGATCCTTGCTAGTGTGTCGTAAAATTGTCTGACGCAGCCATCGAATTGGATGTAGACGGACGACCTTTTAGCTCAGCTCCGAAAGTCTTACAATCACGCGACAAGTTCGAGAGTCTTATGGCGCACATCTCACAAAGTTGCGTTTCGTTTCGACAGACTCCCGCGAAGTATAACTTATCCTTGCAAGCTTGGCTCTATATTTTGACAAGTCATGCCGTAAATCTCTGCCAATCGCGACAGTTCCAATAATACAAAGATCCTTAGGAACCTATCCCTTTGAACGGACGTCGCCAATGATCTCGAACGGTTTATCTTCCGTTCCGGAGCAAACAAAGACTTTTTTTGAGGCGATCTGTCTTTTGTATCAGGCTTTCTTCGTACAGAATGGTATCGGCTGAGCGGAAAGCATTGGCAAACGTAGCCCAGTTCCGGAACGAGGCTTTCTCGGCCTGAGTAGATGCGTTCGCGGAAACTTCTGCATCGCTGACGACTTTATGATGAATTTTTTACTTTTTTACATGCCGGGACCTTCACTCTTGTCAGGCCTGGTTCCTGGATTCTCTTACGGGACTATCAGAATCACTGACCTCAAACTCGGAGTAGAAAAATTCAACACAAGCCCCGGTGAATGATGTTGACTTTATTATATTACACTCGGTATTTTGACCCTAATTTCTTGCCTGGCTTCGTTTCCGTATATTCTGTTTGCGTATGATTTTCTACGAAACTTTGCGTGTCAAACTTCATTGTCTTTCTCTTGCAGAATTCATTCAAATATTTTTACTAACCATCCATTAAGAAAATTATTCTTTTCAGCACCATTATACGTATATAAGAAACTAAATGCAGAAACGAGTACCAAAATCACTTTATAGTTTACACCAAAAACGAATAAAAAGTAATTTACAAGGAATCGATAATAGATATGTAGAAATGCCCAACTATATTTTTAACTTAATAACATCCAAGTGCAGCTCAATATCAAGTTCATAATCGCCGAAAATTCCTTGTTTGTGTTTTGAATGTCTTTATCTAAGGATGGTGAAGATAGTCCTTGTGAGATAATTGGGTGAGTAGGCAAAAATTTAGCTTATTGGGAGTTACCTCTAACACAATACCGTATACGATTTAGAATCACAATTGAAACTCAAAGTGACAAGTCGAAACTTGGCTCCAACAACCATTAAACAAATTTCGTAGCGTACGAGAATCATGAATTTTATTTTAATTTCTCTAAACAAGCATTTTCGCTCATTAGTACTACATTTTATTTAACTTTTTTGTTACTCGTATCTTAAAGATTTAGGAGGATATGTGAGTAATCGCGGCCTACAGAATACGGTAAAGAAATATTTTAAATGTATAAATAAAAGTTTAAATTCTACCACCCAACACAAGCATTCATTGGACGCAATGAATCCACCACAGCTTGTTCTTAGAGTGTATCTTCCATACGAATAATTTTTTGGACATCCGAGTGTTCGAACTAAAAAATATAACTCAGTACTCACTGCAGTAAGTGACAGATAGCGCATTTTCTCAAAATCGACGAAAACGTGAGGTCACGGAAAGACGGACGGACATGACGAGCACAATAGCTCCTTTTTAGCGCATTTTCTCATTTATGGAAAAAATGCCCTATTGTACTCGTCATGTCTGTCCGTCTGTCCGTCCATCTTTCCGTAACCTCACGTTTTCGTCGATTTTGAGAAAATGCGCTATCTGTCACTCACTGCAGTGAGTACTGAGTTATATTTTTTCCATAAATGAGAAAATGCGCTAAAAACAGCCGGTATGCTCGTCGCTAAGCAGAAGCTTTTGTCTTGAAAGCCTTACTACTTCTGCACTATTAAATACGCAGCACGTATGATACATGTTAACTTTTGTGGTAATTTTCAATTTACAGATAAATTTGTTAATTGTTGCAAAACTAGTAGCTCAGTTATAAAATTAAACTGATAGGCCATGTTGGCGTCGCGCACAACTTAAAAACATTGCCTTGCCTCAAATGATCACGATAAATTCAAGCAAGGTATATCATTTGAAATGCAGTTGGCGGATGTCGTGAAGAGTAACGTTTAGTTTTCAGTTAATGAGTGCATTCATTTACAGCTAGACAATTCCAAATTAATCAATCGCATGTAGAAATTGTGTGAAACATCATTTCAAATTGATTACTAAAACAACCCTATATAACATTACAGAAAGGATATTTCATATCTTAATTCATATATCTAGCATCTTTTAATACATTCTAATCTTTCTGTATCTATTTTAGGAAACAATTTCTAATAAAAATAGTAAAATTCACATAAAATACAAAATAGCTCATTACTCGCAAGGAGAGAGCAATTAAACGTGTGGCAGTCAGCCTGGGCTTACGCCACTTGTAATATTAAGTTCCCTCACTACTGTTCTGTTACCCTCACATGCTCCCCTCACTACTGCACTGTTACCCTCACATGCTNGGGCGACGTACGGCTTATTGTGAGAGTGTTGTTAGAGCGCAGGCTGAGTGACGGCCTAATATTAAACTGCATCTCGACCCTTTTGTTCACATTTCATATGGCGCACTGCAGTAATAAAGACCATCAAAAAATTCAATTAAATTGAAGCTCACACCAATTATGAACTTCATTCATGCACTCCGCTCACAAATATTGTTATATCTACATTCAATTTCATCAATTCAGCGACAAATGTGGCTTGACGAGGTATGTTTTACAGTGCCTGATAATGGAACGGAATATCGATGGCAAAACACAATTTACTTAATTTCTATAATGCAAAAAAATGATCAGGCAAATTATCCTAAATGGGTTAAATTGGAAGTAATAGAATATGAATTCGATAATATGACCGAAAATAATGTGAAAGCGTGAAAGCTAAAAAGTAATTATATATATTGTAAAGAAACTTGCAAGGCCATATGAAGAATGGAGCAAGCCAAATATATAACCCCGCTCCATAGCGCACCGACAGTGCTGCTGCTCAGGTCTAGAGTTTCGAGCGAGCAAAACAGAACCAGAGTGAAATGCAGAAGGCCCTGATATTTAAGAACTTCGCGTGTGATGTAAATAAAATTCAATAACAATCTGTCATTGTGAGAGCTCTCACCTCTGTGCTAACTTACGTGAGAGCTCTGGCTTCTACATGCTGCTGTGATAGCTCAAGTGAGAGCTCTGTAAGGCTGGTCTTAAACAGGAAGAAACAGTAAGCCAAACGAAAGTCTCTGAATATTGCATACCAAGCTCTGCACAATGACCAAACAAACTCTGCGTGACACAACAAACTCTGTACATGACACATTAATCTCGACCGCAACTTCTGGCACTAAGTGCGTGGAAAAATGGAGGTCGTGGGTGTTGAAGGATGATTGACCTCCAGTCTTCCTACGCTGCCGCACCAAGTTCCTTCATTTGGAACTCCTCGCCCTTACGTCGCTAGCGCCGCAGCCTGGATTTTTGACTCCGTTGAGCAGCCTGGATCTTAATTGGTGAATAGGGAACTCTTACGAAGAAGCATCGTCGCATTTGGATGAGGCCCTAAAAGTACTCCTAAGAAATCTCGTAAATTGGAGACCCAGCAGAAAGTTTGCAATAAGTTTACCAAGAACGACAACATTCTCATCTAAGTTTATTATTCAATGGGTCGTAAAGTAAATGCGACTCCAGAGTCCACAGGAAAGCGCACAAATTAAAGCGTCAAAGTTTTAGGAACGAGTCGCTGTTTAGGGAAGCTGCACCAAATACCAAACAGATTTTATCTCTAAGTGCAGGGAGCTCGATTCTTTCACTTACTAATTATGGATTTATATTTTGTTTTAATTTCTTCACCTTATCAGTTTGGAATGTATTTGTTATTCGCTATTTGCTTGCATATTACGCTGTTTTGTTTAGGGTTTCTCTTCAACATATACATGGTCGTTTGATTTCTTGCTGGGTATAATTTACATAGTTGTTACTAAATACCTGTAGTCTATATTCATTTCCCCTCTCTGTTATTAGCTTAATACGAGTTTTAAATTAACATAGAAGTGTGTTAAATTCCTATTAGTGTTTGTTATTATTGCTTTTATCCTCAATTTGTTGCTCATTTACTAGGTAGCCATACTCACGACTTTGCCGCGTCTTAAGCAGGCGACTCTGCGCGACACAAAAACACATTTCATGGTTTCTGTTGCCAGTCAGGAAGATTTTTGTATTGAATCCAGCTTAAATCTTTCTGAATTGTTACTCACTAGCGCAAACAAGGGAGAAATTTAGATTCTCAAGTCTTTGTCTGTGTTTCGTAGTCACAGTGTAAACAATGATATTTTTTCCTACTGTATTTAGCAACGCAGGCCCATACGTAAGAACATTTGTAATTATTTAATTATTCGACGCATGCGTCGTAATTGAATTATTGATGTATGACGCATGCGTATATAAGTCGTCGGCTTAGTGTGACAAACTTCTGTCGATTTTCACCTACCAAAACCTAGAAAGTGGTGTGTAATTTTACGATTTTGCATCTGTACTATTTGTCGGGACGTATTGAAAACAGGCTCTTTATTTATTTGGAAAACACGAGCCCAATATATTCGTGCCAAAAGAAATGCGTTCGCAATGAATCGTTTGCGCAACAATTCTGCCATTAGGTTTCGAAATAAATTTATTTTCGCAACACTGTATTATTCACTGAAGTGTAAAAAGATTGAATTGCGTGGTATAAAGGATAAAAACGGAAGCCAAATATTTCAGGACAGGAGGAGTGAAGAAAAAGAATTTTAAGGGGAACGCAGAAAGTGAAGAAAATGCGAAGGAGATCGTATGTACAAGTCCTGCCGGCGCCACTTCACGAGCAGCCTGATCGATCATACCTCAGGTCATGTTTTAATCTACAATATGTTGCAGGGTCGTTAAAAGTTCACGGAGTAATTCCCTCTGTGCCATACAAATTAATGGTGGTCACAGGAGCATACGGGCAATCATTTCTCTTCGGTCATTGTCCTGTCTGGCACCGCAATCCATATGGACCTGGATTGCCCACTCTGACAGGCGCAACATTCCTCTTGTTCTGCCTTGCTTGCCATCATCCTTCTAATGGATTAATGCATCCTTGCTTACCATCATCCTTCTAATGGATCAATGCATCCTTGCGTACCATCATCCTTCTTATGGATTAATGCATCCTTACTCACCATCATCCTTCTGAATCCATTAATGCATCCACACATCCCTGTCTTGCGTTCTGGCATTCCTCTCATGTATCCACACATCCCTCTCTTGTCTCCTGACACTCCTCTTATGCATCCCCTCATCCCTCGTTTGCCTCTTCATATTCATTTCATGCATCCTCTCTTCCCTCTCATGCTTCATGTCATTCCTCTCATATGTTCATAAACCTCGTGAGTGTCTCATTCAGTTTATAAACCTCTCACTCTACCAAGTACCTGTCATGCTGCCCTCATTGTCCCCTGCATCTCACACTGCTCCCAGTCTACTCATGCTGCCAAACACACATGTCATGATTTTCACACTACTTTCACACTGTTCACACGTCACTCATGGCACCAAACATGCCTGTCATGATTCTCACACTACTTTCACACTGTTCACACGTCACTCACGGCACCAAACATGCCTGTCATGATTCTCACACTACTTTCACACTGTTCACACGTCACTCACGCTGCCAAATACGCCTGTCATGATTCCCACATTACTTTCACATGCCACTCACATTACTTTCACTCACCCAAGTGTCACGCTGCTCTCTCACCTTTCACGCTCAACATCAAAGTGTCTCTGAGCAAACCTTAAAAGGAACTGTGGCGAGCGATATAAAGTTGATGTGTCGGTTGATTTTTGTGCTTATCGGTCCTGGAGTCAGTTATTGGTTAAAATTTCGATCCAGCCTTTTACAACATATACGCTAGCTGGAATCCGATAATATTACTTAAGTTGCTGTATGGACGTGAAAAGCCCCTCGATTATCATTGACCTTGGCTGAATTTAAATTTATAGAGCCCACGACCGCCTTCCTTACCGCCTCAATTGGTTTCAAATTTCTAAGTTGAGCAGGTGAACACAATGATCATAATCTCATTTTTAAGCTCCCATCCTACTTCATGTTTTATTCAGCAGCGTCGTTTCATTGGCATATTATATTAAATAATAACTTGGCATAAAAGAACCCAACACAGCTGCTGCCTATACCGATTTCGATTCCACTGCCATTCTTCAACATAAATTTCATTAATATGCTACAAAGCGACCACTGCGACCATACGGTCTTTTAACTAATGAACTATTTATGAAGCAAGGGACAATCCTAAGCAATTGTATTATAAATGTTCCGAGTCACTGTAAAGTATGCTATGCAAGTTTTATACAAATATAACATAGCAAACGCACTTGCTACATCAATGGGCATTTTGTAAACTAGCTAGCGTTAAGCTTCCGCCGCAAGGACTGATTCGTTAATGGCTGCTAAATATTCAAGTGTGAGCGTCAAAGATTATATTTTAGGCCCCAGCTTATTGGGTCTAGGGAATAAAATTGCCCGGGTCGTTTGCATAGCAGTCTGCTCACGGCGCTGTGTGGCTGCGGCTGCCGCTTGATTTGAAGCTGCTGTGCAATATTGCAGTTCACCCTGGAATTTCACTGCTGATTGGGGCGTGAGAATATGTATGGTCTGATGGCCTTTATGGCTTGAAATTTGCAGGCATGAAAAAGCCAATTCTATGATAGGAGTTAGCATTGGAAATGTAACTTGAAAATTTCCGAGGTCAGTTAGAAATTAATTTGGATTGCTATTACAAATCAGGATGTGAAAATGACCATGTGTCGTTTAGAAATAAAGGGCTGGGCACTCGATAGAATAATAGAGCTTTTGGTCTAATATAGGGTGTAATGTTAAGCATTCGGAATCACGATAATATCGGCGATTGGTTTGACCAAAGGCTGAGAATTAGAAGACATGACATCACATATGGATCTGCCGAAACAAGGTTTGAAATTATAAAACAATGTCGTAATTCGGCGACCCTGTCATTGTAAATGTATTACCTTGTGAACAACCATGGTTCATGTGCATGTTTTAATATATTATTCTTCCTAAGCCTGAGAGGCCTCGCAAGTTTACAGGACTGAATTTTTACCTTTTTTTCATCAAGTATAACAAGAAATCTATACCTGCATTCTTTCTGTTCTGAAAAGAGCTTACCGTTACCTAGGTATTAAGTGCATGAAAGACAATTTTCTGTCATGCGTTAGTTTGCTGTGTAATTGGCATGGAAAATTAAATGACAATGGTTTATTCTGGAATAAGTTCACAAATGAATTCACAAACTCTAGCGCTTGTTGCCACCGAGACATTCGATCCCACTATTGATAACACACTCCGAAAATGAATATTTTGAATTCTTAGAATTGGTTTTGATTCAGAATATAGAAGATTTCAACACATGCGACCTCCTCGTGAATATGAAACTTTCCGCTGTACTTAAAAGAGTTTGCACGCGCGCACAATAAAGTAACACCATCATGCGTGCTAATAACATCATTAGATATTAGATATTTATTATATTAACCATTATTAGATTTATTATACATTAGATTAGATATTTATTATACATTAGATATTAACAGTGCAAATGTTATTTCTTTCTTACATTTAACATATTCACGAGCGTTTTTTCGTGTTATATGAAATTTTGCAGGAGTCGCTTGGCAATTGCACTAATTGCTAACGAAATATTTTACTGAAACAAATTAATTAATTTTCCAATTACATGGAAATGTTAGCCTTGAATTTAATCTCTAATTCACTAATTATTACATTTAAATGTACGCAATGGAAATTGAAAGGCGTGAGATGAAAGTCGCAGTTGATGAAATCTTTTGATGCACCGATACTATTTTAATCCAGACATCCCGATAATTATTCGATTGTAGGCATCCATCATGGAAACAAGGAGTTTTTTTCGAATAAAACATTAATTTTCAGAAAAATGTTTGTACACTCTAAGTTTTTCTGCTCACATATATGACTATTATAGCGTTCAATTCTCCAGTTTTCACTTTGAGACGTTTTGTACAGCAAGTAAATCATGTATTCAAATGAGGAAATTTGTTTAGAAAATGTAAATTAGCGTTACTCTGGATATTGGAACTATCGTTGAACTTTTTTGTCATGTAAACTTTGGCGGTATTTTTATCAACCATTACTCATTAGGTATTTCTGTTTTTCCCTTAAAAATGAAAGACTGCATTTAAGGAAAGACATCTGTTTAAAATTCTCGAGCTGTGTCAACAATTCTTCGCGCTTCTATATAAAATGCGTTCGAACACCATGCATATATTTCCGATTCCTTGCTTCGAACACGTAAGTAAAAAAAATTAGATACAGCACCTGGTCATTCATAATTATGACACAGATCAAACTCGCATAAAATGCTTCAATTTTTTCATTCATTTCGAAATTTCATCAATGTTTGTTAGAAAGGTTTATCAGTTGGACGCGGTTAACGTTACTCTATTAATTTATATCAAACGAAATCCATTCTTTGCTGTTTACGCTAGGAGTATAAGTACGGCAGTCAAAATGCGGGTGATTGAACACGAAATTAATTTTAGTTTTTGCAGCCTGAGCGAAGAGGAGACTCCAAAATTCTGACCTGGCATGAATTAGAAGAATCCAAAGCTCTACGGAGAACTTGATCTGTAATCCAGAGCTCAAATTCTAACTTGAGCGTGAATTCAAACATTACATTCAAATAGTCGGATTAATGTAAGGCGATCCCTCGATCAGACTCACTGCTCACTTCCTTAATTTACATAAGTTTCGATATGATATGAGGCTGATGCAGTAACATGATTACAGATGGGCTTATACAATATGTTCCACCGCATCGAACCTGATGCTACCATATGATAGCCGAGTGCAAGTTATCCGGTACCTCGACATTTGGTAGAACCTACTGAGCAACCCTAATCCTTACTTATATTTTATATATCTTTATTTTATTCCAAGTTTCTCGATATAATCCACTCTTTAAGTTATCGTTCCTTTCGTACGTGAAGAGGATCTCTTGAATGCGCTTAGTTTTATATCCAACAAGTCTCGTCATTGATCATCTTCAGTAGCGTTATAAACATTTTAATGACTGAAAATTTTTCTGTATTCTTGAGCCGCTTTTTTAGATTTCCGGTAAATTTGTTGGAAATTCATTTCATTCTCTGAGCTTTAACTTTTATCAAGTCAAAACATTGATGAATGTTATAACTAAAAAACTTAAACGAAAAGATTTTACGATTCAGGTGCTCATGAATCTCGTTTTATTTTCAATTATTCTTTAAGACTCTAAATTTACTAAACAAAGAGGTTTCAGGCAGGAATATTATCGATGAACCTATGGAGCTTATACATAAGTCAAACTTATGAAATGTTGATTTTTGTGTTTGGTTTCTCTAATTCCTTCGTCGTCATGTATCCGTGAGTTTAAAAAAACAGTTATCATGAATCAATGTGTTGGTTTACGAAGAAAACACCTGATGCCATGTTACAATGTTTTTTTAATAATATTGTTGTTTTGCATCAATTTGATGGTTTTGTAGAAGAATGTTGCTGTCTTGTATCGATATGTTGTTTCCGATAGATGAGTCCAGTTATCGCCACATGAAGATAATTCATTTTCTGTCTAAGTGTTGGTTTGGCTGAAGAATCCTGTTGTCTTGTATCGATGTTTCATTTGTCTTCAGGCGCGTCTTTTATCTTTCAGGTTGCAATGCTTCGTGAACTAAATTATCGGCAAAAGTTATGTTCAACGAAGCATTGTCGTGCGTTAATGTGTTTAATTATCGCCTAATGAATTGAAACGTTCCAACCATTATTCTTGCATAAATTACTCGTACCTCATGTATAATTAATTGGACGGCTAGCACTACCATGGAAATCTTGGAGACATTGTTTCGGAACGTCGCTGTTTTTGCTGTACGCGTCGCAGCCTTTGACGCGCGCTCGAGCGCAAGTTGCGCTTGCATGGCGATAGATGCAATCATCACGGCAAGTGGCCTTGATTTGATCAGGAAATGTATTTAGATAAAATGTCAACAGCGGCTCCTCTGATGACCCGAGTACGACTCCTTCTCTTCTCTCCTTGAATATGTGAGCGGAATTCGATCGAGACGCTCACTGCTTACAATGCTTCTGGTACCAGTTCATTAGAGGCAATCAAGGCGCTGACTGCGACGGCAGCGCGGAAATTGTCTCGCAAGCCCCACATGCGCCTGTATCACTTTCCTAGGCGCCGACGCTCCTTCATAGTAGCACTTCATTAATATTTTACATCGTGATAATAACGTAATGAATCGCATCGAGTTCAACATTGTTCACATGCAACTCATTTTGGCTTCTCAGCGCTGATGCATCAATGCACATCATTTACATTTTATTTTTCAATTATTTCGATGCTGCCGTTCATTTCATGTGTCTCTCGATCGCAATAGCGTAAATGAAGGAACAATTTTTCCGAGCAACATTTAATGACTTAAATTCATTTCAACTTGAGTCCCAATAGAATTCATGCAATCTTGTCGCGAAGTCGTCATTTGACTTTAATTATCGTATGTTATAACTTATATTGAGATCAAATAACTATGTTTGAACGATATGCTGTAACGAAACTTCATTCAAATTTCGAATTCATTATCTTACGAACATTCACCAATTAAAAACCAGCATTGTCTTGAATGAAAAAAAACGGCAAAAGTAATACACCAAATATTATATTTGAGAGCAGTCGTATTATTCAGAATTTTCGTCTGCCAAAAGCCGAGTTGCGACAGAAGAATATATATATTCTTCTGTCGCAACTCGGCTTTTGGCAGACGAAAATTCTGAATAATACGACTGCTCTCAAATATAATATTTGGTGTATTATTTTTGCTGTTTTTTTTATATAATATGTCGACGTTTTCAACACGCCCTAAAACATCCAGCTAATCTGTAAGTTGCGCAGCCTGCGCTCACCAGAGCGCGTTATCACAAGTGACATTGAATGCTATTTATGAGAAGAAAGATCAACAGAGAATTAAAATTACAGTATTTATAAAAGTAAGATATCAATAACGGTATATAAAATATCTTGCACGCAAAAATATATTATTTAGTAACCTTCATGTATGCAGGCGTCGTGGCACGTTTCTGGGGCATGACATCGTTTCTTAAAATCCTCTCATATCTGAAATTGAAAATACTTGGTCGTGATGGCTCGCTGCAGGAACTACACAACTCAAATAAATATCATAGCTCAATTATCTGTTTTCAATCACTGACAAGCAGACTGTCGGCAACATTTTAGCTATAATTTTCTCGGCGAAAAAAATATGTTACAAAAGAACGAGGGTTTCGACCAACAAAGACTTCTGGCCGAAGAAAGCACGTACCAGATTGTTCCTCCAAGTGCAAAAATCTTAGCGAAGAATCGGCGCGCTATTCCCGCTTTAGAAAGATGGACTCTTCGAGGTTTGCCGGCGTAATTGCCTACTAAAATAAAACTACACACGCCCATTCCAACTCCGCCTCGACAATGGCAACCTTTCTATTTGCAGTCTGTGAAGAGTGAGCTATGGATTGGACACGACGTATGCACGCAAGACAGCCATGCATTGTATGTACACTAAACCGTTAACATTCCAACGACATCTTATGTACAATCGCGACTGAACGCTTCGCTGTTTTTGTTGTTTTCTTTGCTGTTTAATTTGTGAAAAAGATGGATAGATTAATTTTAGAAATTTAAATGTAGTAATGGAGTGATATTGCAACATGGCTAAGAGACTTTCGAACCACGAATAAATGCATTTAAATAGTTCATTAGTTCCAGTCATGATTCTACCTTCAAACATTGTAATGAAATGCATATTTCCGCTATAATAATCACCTTCAAATCTATGATTTGGACTTCATAAATCGAACATCCAAAAATCCAGAAAAATAGCCTTTAATAGAATAAATTATCAGAGTTAGATATGTAACGATTCTCCAGACCGCAGCATTAGGAAACCATCAAAACAATTTATATCACATTAGGATAGCATTCATTTAAGAGAATCATTTAAGAGAATAGAACGTGTTGTTCGAAAGAAAGCTTTGAATAATTTCACAATTGCAGTTTCTTAAGGAGGAATCATATGAACAAAAAAAGCATTACCATTCATTCATTTTTTTTGGGGGACAAAGAACGTTTTCTAGATGCTATTTATTTAACAACGTTTTCTAGATGCTATTTATTTAACAACGTTTTCTAGATGCTATTTATTCCAAGTCTTCGAAGCGGCCTGGTATTAAGCAGGCAGGCTTGGTTGGCCTCTCATTGCATCTGACATTGCGACTCACATCACCAGGCTAAACCTTGCGCAAGCCTGTAACTTTTTGTCCGCGTTATACCATCAATAACCCATTAAATTATTTTACCACGGTGCTACGTAAAATCGCCGGTTGAATTATATATAAGCCTGCTGGACACTAACGATTTTGGTTGTGCACAAACTTTCAAATCCCTTTATTCTTCGGCCCATTTGCGACTAACTTCCTCATCCATATAATGGGCACTCTCTTGTAGCTGTGTGCGAAGTTCGGCAGCAACAACGGAGGCTCCAATTTAGAGCAAGCAACACGCCAAACCCGTTAAGAATTTATCTGCCCGAAGCTATGGAGAGGGAAAAGAGGAACTCTGGCGTGAAACAATTTCGAGTGGGGCATAAACTATGCAAGTCTACATATTTTCGCATGGTCTAAATTTTTGTCTGGAGGTACATTTTCATTATCAGTGAAAGTTACGGACGTGTATTAATTTATGTTATGATAAAAATTGTGATTTGAGTTTTACAACGTACTGGAAAGATGATTAATCCTCTTTTTAAAATAAAAAATAACATGGAATTTTCGCTTTTAAAAATTTGTCGTGGAAAAGTAAAACGTGTCATGAGATTTTTCGATGATGACATCAAATTGTTCTTAAAATGTTCATTTAAAACCAATAACAGAGGTACTACTCAAGTCTTGTTTCTACTAATTGGGCTTCAAAAAACGTTCGACAGTAAAAACTAAACGTAGCCTAAATAAGTGTGGAATTTTATACGGACTTTTCATCATCATGAAATGCTTTTTTTCATTACTTTTTGTAATTAAGAAGAAAGGAGCACGGGGCCAAATATTATTCATTATGACATTCTGCCTATGGTGCACTGATGTCATGCGGGCTCCTACATCGCTGATATGCAACACTGACATGCGAGCAAAATATATGTGTATCTCTTGCTTGAACCTAACCTTACGATGCATAGAATGCCACACATGAATGTTCTCCTTGAAAACAAACTATCTTAGAGAGGTCACGCAGCACTAAATTGGCTTTGAAATAAATCATAGGAATGCTCACGCCTTTAATATGCTAACAACAGCTACCAAAATGAATAATTAATTAATTGTTTCAAATTTTCATATTGGGCAGAAACAACGTTGAGGTACAAACTACTGGATTATGTCGTCCTTCGATGACTTTAAAGTCATCCATGAATTAAATTTTGTCGGTAAAGTTCATAGATATCAAAATTCAGGCAGTTATGCTGGTATTAACAATGGTAACTAAGTTGCTGATTATAATTAGAATTTGAGTCGTGAGAGATTTTTACTGGTAATCCGCCATAAATTCTTTTTGGTTAGACATTTTGTACTGAACTCAATCGTTTGGTTCTCATGGAACAGCTGCGCGTCATTATAAACTACAACGTATATATTTACATAGCAATAACGTATATATTTACATAGCAATCACGTATATATTTACAGAATAATTGCCGACCACAGACATGAGGATCGTTAAACACCCATTTTCATATTCCCTGAAATTTCCATGTATGTTAATGATTTAGTATTCCATTTTTCGTATACTATTGAACATTATTCGTTTTACTTAGTAAATGAGAGGCGTGATTCGTATGAGGCCTAGTGGATCGTATAATTGTATTTAGAGCTCGCAAAACTTTCTATTCGGTCTCAAGTGAAAATTTTTAAATCAAATATATATATTTGCCGTTATTGAAGAGAAATATATATTTACCGCTATATGGCTCCGGGATTTATGTTATTTCACATATCTTTAAACATAATGTTTCTGGTAACTCTATGATTTATTTAAGCCTGTTACCTTAGCCTAAAGTGGAATTTACGGATTCCCAATTGTTGTTTACATATATATGTATAGGAGCGATATGTTCAGACCTTTGACTTTCAGTCTCTTTGACAAAACATCAGAAACGCTTTATGGTTCATTTCATATGGAACTAAAATTTACACAATCGTACTCCAGTACATTTCGTGGATCAAATGAGACCATTGAAAATGAAACTAAGTATTTTTCTTGAATTCGTTCGTACAGAATTAAATTAACGCTTATGGCTCCTTCGGGGTATAGGATTATCGTGTGTTCACTACTTAAAAACTAAGCTTTATTTGATAAATCTAAATCCGTTGCATTTCATTCATTACGAACCTGACTTCAAAACAGATAAACACAATCAGTTCTGGCTTAAAAATTTTATCTCTATTTGGTGGCTTATTCGTTGTCCATAAATACGAGTTCGCATTCATAAAGTACGTGTGCAAGTTTTAGGGTCTCAATTTCAGGGTCGCATGCATGTTGTCCCTAAAAAAATATTCTTTGTTGCTATCAAAAAAGACACTTGTGGAGTGTATATAAGCGTAAGTTATGTTGGAACAACAATGGTCAGAATATCGCAAGTGACCTCGGGAGCTCCGGCGCAGCTGTGCAAAGAGTGTAGAAACTGTGTATCAACTCAGCAGGTGCATGTAAGTCAGCTCACGTGCACCTGCTCGTCTATTTGAATGAAAAGGGCATGTCATTTGTAAAGTATTATTTTATTTTGAAACATTATCTTAATGTTTCTGATGTTTATGAAGAATTATGTTCATTTATTCGAAAATCAAATGACTATTTTTTTCATAACAAGGCAGTTTAAATTTGTAATAACGAACAAATCTCTTGCTGGGTAATAAATTAAAGTGTTGACTTATTCTACTTATATATTTTGCTTCATACCAATAGGAAAAAAATATTTACATTTGATCTGTCTACAGATTTCACGATATGTATTTACCTAACGTATGTTTTCGCTTTCATTCATGCTTCGTTCTAACAGTGAGCTTCAACGTGGATTTACAACTTCTATTTATGACCTTTCACTTGTACACACGGTCAGTGTTTTCACTTTTTGCATGGGTACGAATAAATGCTTGCACAACTATGTAATCTTCACAGTTCTAACGGAGCTAAGTTGAAACTTTCATCTTCAACAAAACTATTCAAGCTATTATTTTAAAATTCATTTGTTTCATTACTGAGTCGTTTTTTTAGAAACTTGTGAAAATGACTAACTCTTTTTTACTGAGGATTCATTCTAATTATATATCATATCCGATGGAATGAATAAAATTACGAATCCGTTTTTTCCAACGAGCATAATCGATAAAACTGTTCCTTTTGCTAGTGACTTAAAATACGAATCGGATGCCACGCAGCACAGATTGTCAATTTAATTCACTGTTGATTTTGCTACTATATTCCTATGGGGTTAAATGAAGTCATATAAAGACGTCGACCAGGTTCGTTACGATTTAATTTAAAATTCAATCGGCACAGATTTATATTATTTCACATTAGTTGACGGTTGCCATTTTTTCATCTCATAATTTTTTCTCAATTATCGCAGACTTAATTTCATGCAACCGCGATATGTCGAAGAGAAGTAGTTTTTGAGCATCGCTCTATGCTGAAACTTTTCAAAAAAAAACTTCACCAAGCCTTCACAATCAGTACCTAACGCCTCAACAGCAAGAAAGGTTTCATATCTTGAGCATAAAAAAATGAATACACTGTGGCATATTACCACTGTTGAAATAAAAAAAACATGTTTTACAGGTTTTTACAAGATGCTTCAACGCTCTCTGTGGTACGCATCTTCGTATTTTTTAACGAATGTCCATAGATTTTATTATAATTTTCTCAAATTCATTACTGGATAATTCATGAGAAGTTTTTATTTCGCTACACATCAAAGGTTGCCTTTATATCGGCCGGATATAATATCCAAATTATTCTGTTGATCAATAAATTTATTCACAGGAGTGTCAATTCTCACCTCAAATTATAGCTGTTATGCTGCATCTTTTCTTTTTGAACTCAGAAAAGGAAAATATTTTGGGCAACTGTTGCTAAGGTGTTTAAGAAATTGAAGGCGTTTAAGAATATGAGAGGATAGTTCCACCAAAAAGCTATTGTAGTTTACTGTTAGTTTTAGAACGTATGCTCATTTTCACAGCTCACAACCCATTTTTAACGTCACTTTTACGTAGTTTTGGCTTCATTTACTGAGTGGACTTCCTTCGGACTACGAGCATTCATTTCTTACGCCCTGGCTTGATCTCGTCTGGCTTGAATGTGGAAGCTGCTGGATAAGAAACACTTTCTGTGTGGTTGTAGGAGCCGCAGGATGTGGGATTTGTTCGGGACAGTTGTTAAATGAGATATAATACGTTGTATGAGATTAGTATGAGGTTCAAATAGAATATGGGTATAGACGCGTTCTTCATAAAAATTTAAATATTAATGGTTGATTTTTCCAAGCATATAACCTCAATTTCATGAAATTGGTATTACTTGAATCGCAGACAATTTCCAGCTGCATCAATCGTGAGACACATGGCATTCGTCCTTATTTAATATTCTGATTGACAATTTGAACTTCAAAACCACGACAACTATTTCTATTTTGCACCTATCTTCTTACCAAAAATTCAAAAATTCCTCTTGCCAAAAATTAAAAAAATTTTTGTCTATAATTTACAATTTTCAGTCAATTACACTCGGGTCAATTACACTCGTATGTCAATTACACTCGTCGGTTTTACCATCGCATTGTGCGCATCAAACAAGTGCATAAATTTAGGGGCAAATTCATTTTATCTCTCGTGCAATTGAGCATTTCTGCTTCATTCGATTACTTGAGTAAAGCATCGCGATGAATTCCTCGCAAAAACATCGACGTTAATTGAGTGGTTGGATTCGCCGTTTTTGTTGCTTCGAGCAATGTCAACCAAATGCGCCGATCACGCAAGGTAAAGTTTAACACATTGTTCATGCATAACTCGTCGATATTCTGAAGGTGAATTTACAAAATAGAAATGAAGGACAAATATAATCACACGTTTTGTTTAAACAGCATTTATGCTGCCAATTCAAAAAGGCTATAGTTTTCCGCGGTAAATGTTTTGTATACAATATTTTATCGATTCTGTTTTGCCTGCCATCCGTCTGAAAAGTAATCCTAATTAACAATTGATCCATTTTGCTGAGTATCGAGGTTTTGTAGGCATTTTACATCTGCATCCCGATTAATAATTACTGAGCCTAACTTAGCCAATTAAGCAGTGTTGTACTTCTGAACTTCGCGCATGTTTCGAACTGTACTTCATTTACTATCAGAGTTGTAGCCGGAAATCGACAAGAGAATTTATGAGAAGTATATTAATGAATATTTCAATAATAAAAGATATAAACTTTTTTGTAAAGGTTTCCACTTTGAGTGATGCTTCTTCGGGCGCATGCCTTCATTGTAAGCTAAAATGCACTTTCAGCAACTGCTCAGAAATTCCGATTCCAATAACACCCAAATGACTTCAAACTAATCAAAGATTTCATGAAAAATTATCGTCAAATGCATTTCAAAAGTCTCAAAACCCGAAAATAAAATTGAAATATGTTAGAATAACATGCCGATTCCTGTTCGGTACTTATGTCGTTGCTAAATACAATAACAATTTTGTCTCAGACGAACAATGTGAACAAATGTTATGCTAAACAAAGACGCGAACGAAGAAAACAGCCTGTATTGCATTGGTCATGTATATACTTTGCTGTTTCCTAATTCTCTCCCTGAAAAACAAAGCATCATTGCATTGCCACGAATTTCCTTATTAAATCTTAAAGAATATTTGGAAAAAAATTTGGCGCTGTTAATTAGCCAGTAAAATCACAATATCGTTCACCTCCCCCAAGACTTATTTCCTTTGTGCCAATAAAAGATTCCTGTCTTCTATTTCTCTTTGATTCAAATAAAAAATTTCACTAAAGTTAACCAATCATTTCTCTTATACGACTCCATCGTAGTGGCTTAGGCGTCAACTAACAACTTTAATTGTCATTTGTTGTACGACTATTCGCTCTAGCGTGCTACTTCTGAGTGAATGAACCACGGAAATATAATTTATCATATCGGTAGTAATCATTGCATTGCATATATGTTCAACCCAAATTTGCTTTCATAATCTATACGGACTTTTGTAATTAATTGCATGTTTCTTAGATTAGATCAAAACTAAACTTATAATATCGAGTGAATATCAGTCTTGCTTACCTCATTAACTACATTGAAAGGTCCGATTCGTGTCGTTGCTGCTTGTTTGCTTTATCGTGCGGTGCCCGCAATGTTTTCAATGTCGACTTCATTGATGCTATTCGCTAATTATATTGAGAACAAATGTCTCATTGTGCTGGGTGTTTCCGATATATGAGGATGCTCCTTGCCTCGTTGTGTTTAATTACAGAGATCACGTCTGCTGCTCTTCTCTCAATATTCAATTCGCTGCCGGGTTGCTTAATCCCGGGTGCAGTTTCCGGGATTCCTGCAGTGTATTATGAATCGCGACGCACTTCATTACCTAGACCACTACCGCCACGCGGCCTTCACTCTACCTTCTCACTCTGCCTCTCGTCATGTTGCTCGCTGCCGTCTACCAGACGCGTGGCTATTCAAATGCTCCATCCGCTCTTTCCTCTCGCTCGTCTATGCACGATGCCAAGCCATCGTCAGTCACAGGAATAATCCTTGAGCTTGTCCCCTGAATAAATAGACCGCGCGTTCGTTACAAGAAGAGTTGCGACAGTTGCTTGTCGATTTCTTTAAAGAAGTGAATGAGAAGCGATGCGAGTAACAGAGTGGAATCTAAAAAAAATGATGGAAGATACGAATGTTGACAGCCATCGAAATTTCTCTGGAGAGATTCCTCTGTGAATAAGAGCGCAATTTTTTTAAACTAGTGAAGAACTTGGGTCATTTTTTCAACAGAAAGATTGACGAGTGACATGATGAATGATGATCGTGGATACGAGAGAGGGTATGATAATTGACAGCTGAAAGCTGATCGTGGTCGCAAGAGAGGGATTTGCGATTTTCCGATGAACGCTGATAGTGGCAGCAAGATATAGGGATTCCCGATTGCCTGATGAACGCTGATAGTGGCAGCAAGAGAGGGATTCCCGATTGCCTGATGAACGCTGATAGTGGCAGCAAGAGAGGGATTCCCGATTGCCTGATGAACGCTGCTATATAGTGGAGAGAGAGAAATTGCCGTTGTGGCCAGAAACAGACTTGAGTGATTGCAAGCGCTAATCACACTTGGCAAGCAGCGAGTAAGCTAAGCCGTGTGCTCTTGACTGAGCTAATTTTAGTGAATTGTTGTGCGGAGAAATTCCAAACAATGCTAACTCATTGTAACAATTAGCTGTGCCATGTTCTCAAGTTCTAACAGTTTTAAAACACATTATTGAAGTAATGAATAATAGTTATGTCTCAGTTCATGAGTTTTCCAGCCTTTCTCAAACATCTTTGCTGTAAGTTCGGGCTAAGTTTTGTTTAACAGTTCAAGTGGGACAAGTTCCTCGGTTACGTTCGTCCATCCTTTGTTATTGGAAATCGAATGTTAGATGAGACGCGCTTGTGACCTCGGGCTGCACACCTCAGGTCGTCTTCAAGACCCTCGAGAAAAGGAAACTGTCGCTGGTATTGCATGGAGCTGCCTGGGACACAGCGCTGTATACGTAGTACAGCCCTTTAATCGTCCAGAGTGTTTGCATGCTGCTCTTAAATCCGTTTATTTGTTTAAAAGGATGGGTTTTTAATAGAAGTTATAATTATTGCTGTACGTTTGTTCAAAAGTTTCGCCTTCCCAAAAGAAAATACGTTTACTAATTGTTACGTATATTCGATTCAGAAGGGTTTGAATACACGATTTTTGTTCCTCTATCATATTGAATCGGTTACGGCGAAAATTAACAATAAACCATAATAAAAATGGTAACATGAATTTACTATTAAGGTATGGCTGACAAATAAAATTATTCATTTTGAACATCTGTCACTACATAAAAATAACTGTAAATAGTAAAACAGTAGTAAACAATAGTAAAATATATTTCCTTCTCTTCAATCTAGAGGCCAGCACCAGACTAAAACTTACAATGCTAACTAAATCGATGTTACGTATATACTTTGTGTATGACACGCGTGCCCCAGGCGAACTGGCGAATGTTTTTGAAAAGAAACAGTTCAACACTAATAACAAATAAAAATAATAAACGCGATTAAAGAGATTATTATAGATGCACAAAATAATGAAGGGAAAGTTTCACAGAACTTCATAATAACGACGAAGAAGTATATTTAACTCAAAATTATGGCAGCATCGAGAGAAGTATCAAACAATACACTATTTGTGTCTAATATAACTCTTGACGACTTAGAGTACCTACATGTTTAACGACGCACTTATATTGAAGCATTTATGGGTGACACGTGTGTTTCATTTGACAAGTTTTGTGAGTGACACTGCATCAAAGTTCAATCGAACTTGAACGAAATTCAAGTTCAATAATATTTGCCTTTCGGGTGCAATTGAATATTTATATATCTTGTAGGACTTCTATGCAATGATTGGTGTGCAGTATAAATCATTATGAGTAATAAGATCATTTGATTCACGAAATCGCAAATTTGCTGGGCATTTAAAAGCAAAGAAAATGACACAAAAATTCAACGTGTATCTTTATAAAAGAAAATATTTCGAATTCTAGCTCTGTCATTATTTATATAATCCTAGAATGTAAATACAATCAATTAGGAATCCAATGTTCAAAGGCAGAGAATGAAACCTAACTTTACAAATAAAAGACAACTCAACTTAAAAGATCTACAAGCCGACAGGCTGATCTGTTTACAATTTCAATAGGATTAGAATAAAGGTGCTGCGTTTAAACTAGGCTTCCACTCGAAACTAATTTCGGATTCTAAAGTTCGCAAGTCAGAGAGACTGGTTGTAGAAGCTAAAATTCTGAAATAAAAGACAACTCAACTTAAAAGATCTACAAGTGCGAAAATGACCCTTAACCATAGATCCCATGTGAGGGAAATTCCTCTGCCAAGAAGTGCTGCATTGAACGTCCTATAGAGACTAATTTATTCAACCACTTTGCCATTGCATGGGGATGGCCCCACTGAAATATGATAACGGATGGCCGTAGAGTTTCTCTTCTAAAGTTTTAAAGGATTTTTTGCTTCATTTGCGCAAATGGGCGAGAAAATTGAAAAGATCTGTCGGAGGAGACAGTCGATGGCAAGTCTATTTTGCCGTGTCCGGTTTCACGAGCCTTGTGCTCGGTCAATGGCGCCATAAGTTGATGGGTTGGAGCTTCCATGGGTGCTCTCATCAAATGAACGTCAACGTTTCATTTTTAAATTTAATAATGCCTTGAAAAAAGAATTCTTGATAACAAATGAATGTTTTTTTCGTAATATTACAAAATTACTGTAAAAATGGGTTATTAGGTACACTTTACAAAACTTTTTCGATTTTTTGACCTGGATGCTCCACATAATGGATACCATTTACTTGATCTCTCCTGGAGTCAAGTACTTTATAAATTGAGACAGAGAAATATGACTGAAATGGACGAGAAACGACATGAGAAATGACAATGCTAAAAGTTGCTTATTTCTTTTATATTTAATTCTGACATTGTCAAGTTAAGTGAATGAAGAAAGAAAAAAAATGATTCCAATTAGTGAACTATCTGGATAATAATAATAATAACGAATTCGAAACTGCGAATTAAGGCTGTTTATTCATCCAACTGTTTTAATTAAGTTTAAATCCTGCCACATTTAAGATAACAGTTTCGTGAATAATCAGTTTCTCTCACAAAATACATGTGACAACATAACGACGGGGCGAATGGAGTTGAAGCATGCATAAAAATTACTAGGTATGGAGTTATGAAAATTTAGTCGTGTGAAAATTAAAAAAAAAACATTATTGAAACTCTGGAAACTATTTCCAAGCAAAAATAATTTAGGAGTATGAGGGTAAATGACACTACCGCGCCCTGCAATTTGCTCCGTTTATTCTATTTCCATTGTTCACTACCGTGCAGTTCAGCCATGCTCACATTCACGCACGCCCAGGAGTCTACACAAACTCTCTTCTATGTAGTTCAAGCATGGAAGGAAACGCGACCAAACGAGGGACGAGCTTCCTTCTTAATGAAATTAGGACTCTTTATGAGGCAAAGACCACAATATCCCTCGCTAGAATCCCTCGCTACTTGCTTTCTTCAAGCGTAGACTGCTGCTCTAAGCTGCACGGTTTACTCTGAAAGTTGTCATTCTGCAAATAGACTGGCATTTATTATCTCAAGTACGACTGTTTGCCTCCTGATTGTTATTAAATACAACAAAATTATTGCTGCAGTTGATATATAAGAGTTGTTTGATAAGACATGACACTTACCCCAATTACGGCCTGCATCAGCAAATGGCTTTTTGCCGAGCTGTGATGTTTCTCTTAAATGAGTGTCAATATGCTGTGTTTATCTTATAATACTGTGTTTGAACTGTTTGTTTAGATTTACAGTGCTGTCCAAATTTTCCTAATTAAAGTTCTGCAAGTATTTGCCCTGCAGTTCATTATGAACATGCAGTTAACTTCAGCAGGAATGACGACTGCCAGTATCAAAAATCTCGACCGGTCTATAGATTTTCATTAAAAAATCCAGGCCAGAATGCCTGCCTGATTATTTTTTCCCCTAACCAGATTCGGACCGCTTCAATTAGCTATACCACCTATGTTTGATGCAGTATTTTTAATAAACATTTCATTGCTCAGATTTTAATTAAAATGGCCATCCATTGCCTGATGGGTGGCCTGAATAAATGTTGGCCATATCGTTTTTTCTCCTTTCAGCTCACGCAGTGAATTATATTAGTAACAGTTTTACTTCATTGGGATGTATACAACTATCGTAATCTTGTAAATTATGAAGATTGCAATAATTTTTACATACTGCTATGCAGCCGTAAATTTAGAATGCCCTGAAACACAATTTATTTGATGTCATTAGTCTTACAAGGCAAACCGCCGCAGTTTTACATAGTGCAATTCTTAGAATTATTTCATGTTTCGCCGAGCCCGAAATATTCAGTCAATACCAAAATAATCCTATTACCTGATGAAGCTTGCCAGAAACAGCGAAATACTGCACAGATTCAACAAGCACCGATTGAATTTTTATTTACTGACGACTGCGCCAGCTGGTCCTGGGTTATATAAATGTTGATTTATTGACGTGTTAATTTAGTTTTTACTTTGATTGCACAAATGAAATTGTCCCAGTCGGTGCACGAATGCTCCGGCCGTTTATTATAACTGCGAGAGAATTATTACTCACAACTACCCAACTAGCTTCGGTGGGTAAAAGAATAATGCGAATTATAAGACATAATTTATGAACTTCCTAGAATCTGCCATTAAAATTGGTTCATTTTTATTGGTTCTACGATAGCCGTTAAAAAGTTTCTATTATCAATGGAGTAGAATAAGTACACCCGATCCTATATACTCAATTAATGATGTGATTTAGTATTGACTTTCCGTCGTCATGATGAAATCAAGTTTCGAATAACCATTAAAACAGAATTTCAACACTTACCTGTACAAAATTTTAACGTTAATTTTGATAGACAAATAAATAATTTCACTTATAATATCACTTTATTCAACACTGCTAGATAAGACATTGAAAGATAGAGCATTCATAGCACGTAATTTCGAAAAACATAATTTTTGTTAGAATACTAAATTAGACGTAGTTTCCTTGTAAAAGATGCCGGAACTGATTTTTATTTGGCTTTTCTAATTCGAATCCAGTTCGAATTTAGCGAGTCGTTCAAATTGATTTAATGCTTCAAATATTATTACACATCACGTAAATTTTGTAAAAATGTCCTTACGTTTTAGCTCCATGCAACCATGCATTTTCCGAGTCCGAAATCTTGTATTTTTGTTGTCGTTGAGAAGCATCCTGGGTCCCCCTTGTGAAAATACGACTGAGGCATCAGACCATGACAGCGGATGTACTGCTCCAATAACGCCATTATTTTCCGATGGCACGAGATATCTTTATATATTTTATACGAAGAATGCAGCTGACAATTAATCTACTGCAAGTTTCCCGTCAAATACCATTCACGATAGATTCAGGCGCTGAATTTCCTTCCCTGCAATTCAGTGCCGAGAACTGTCAGAAGAATGTGTGTCACAGCTGCATTGCTAGCATGAACGCTATGAAAGAATGTATCACTAATGCATCATGAATGGGGGCGAAATGATCACTGAACAGAAAAAATATTCTACATACAGCATCATTCATTGCTAGACAATATTATTCACAGTGAAAGTTGCGTGAGTTTGAAAAAACGAGTTTGAAATTCTTAATTTCGAAATTATTCAACAATCCTTGCTCTCACATTTTCATTGATATTTTAATCATTACGAGGCTGGTGACTTTAATAGAAATAAAAAAATTATTTGCCCAGAAAAGTGGAACGCATAATTGAGAAGATTTTATTAAAAATTATCCTCGTTTTTATTCTCGTTATAAAAGCAGATGCCTCCAAGAATACGGAATATTTATGCAGGAGCTTCAGCGCCGCTCATTTATTATGGGTGCAATATTCCTTCTCTTCTTGCATAATCATCGCCTGAATTATCTTTGATCATAAGCATTTTCTTGAGACAGTTTTCTACATTCACTTGAAGTCAAAGCTGTGCGGTCGTGATCCTCAAACTGATTTAATAAATGCTTTTTCTGTTGCCAAAAAAAAAATGAATGCAATCATAAAACCTGACTCATTTGAGGCATGACAAATCAAGGCCAGAAACAATTCAAATTTGTGGTCTTCGTTCCGGCGATTGCATTAGGTCCCGTGCCATTATTGAAATGCATTACTGTTACATTATGACATTATTATTTGCAAAGGAAGAGTCTTCTGGTCTATGTGATTCTGGTAGTTATTAGATCGACACTTTTCCATAGAGGTAATCAAGTATTTTCACAAGGATTTTACGCATAAACTGAAATTTCTATAAGTTTCCATATCATCGTCTGAAGATGCTGAATGCCGAATATAAGCTCAGAAATATGAATCCTTTGTAGACCAGAATATAAAATTATTATTATTAGCGCTGTGGCATTATTTTTCCTCAAATACACTTTTTATGTATCCAGATCGCCTGTGGCACGCTTGTATGCATGCACTGAGTATACAGTATAGCGTCGATTTAGTTAGCATTTTAACTGTTAGTTTGGTGCTAGTTTCTCAAGCGTAGAGAAAGGAAGTTTTTGATATGTCTTTTAATTTTAAGATTCATTTGATCTCGTAGAACTGTTTTAATATCGTGACCTATGTTTGAAATGAAAGATTTAGCTTTTCGATCATAACTAATGTGTGATATTAATTTTTTGTTGCCAATTATAACCATTGTTTAATGTTTGCATTTACCAAAAAAAAACATTTAATGAGAAACAATAACGAGAATGATGTATTCAAACCGTTTTCAACTTTTTAAATACACGATTCAAATACAACTACGTAACATCGGCTATTCAGAAGAGTAAATGACAGAAAAGAGATGTTGTTGGCAAGATAGTTTCGCAAGATGAAGGGAGATGACGAATCCCTAATATTAACTATATCGCCACAGGGAAGTTTATTTTTTTCTCCTTAGTCTGCTTGAGAATTTGTAAGCTATCTTGTTGGATAATAGTTTCAGCAAAGAACCACTCATCACACTTTACCCTATCATGAACGACCTCAACATAACACATAAAAAACATCAATATAGGATATTTCGGGCCATAGCTTCTAATTAAAAACTTGTTCTGTGTCTCATTTCATTTTTGGTTAAGTAGCTTCAACTTAAACATTCAACATGGGGCTAATCTCCACCCTGCTCTTTCACTTAGCCCTATTTTCAAGAATTTTCCCCAGTTCGTTTACTGACTCCATGACCGTTGAAACTATGTGCGTCTACCTCGTTGCACCGTCTTTCTCGACGGTAAATGTGGATGCGAGTGAATGTGCGGACTAATTTGTGGATGCGGAATGCACGGACTATTCCTTCGGCCCCGTTTTTTCCTTAGAGTTGATTAGTAGTTAGATCTCATCTGGAAGCTTGGTCTGAATGCGGTCGCTATTTTGGACGTAAGCGTGGGCACGTGCTGGATTTGGTATCGTCTATAGACTTGTGCATGTGGACTTCGATTGTCTATGGACTTCTGTATACTGTAGATCGAATAATTTTTTTAATATTTCAGGTACGTCATCCTGTTTTCAGTAGGCACGGAGCAAGTGGTGTTGGTAGTGCATAATTGTAGGACTCCTCACTTAAAAGTCTCGAATAAATAGCTAGTCCGTAATTATGAATACCTAATTGTAGAATAATTCTATCATCTCGAGTAAAAATTTTATAGATCCCGTTCGCCTGGCGCAAGTGTTTTATGCGCAAGGCATCTTTAGTAAATTTTGTTAGCATTTCTTTAGTATTAATTAGTTGCCGGCTCTACAGTTAAGAGAAGGAAATATTTGGATTGTGAATATATTTTAATTCTAAAAAATTTGTTCTATGTACAACTGTTTTTATATCGTGATCTTTGTTCGAAATAATTGATTTTACTCACTTGTTAGTCAAAACTTAAGAACAATACCAATTTTATGTTAACATTTATTATTTTATATTGTTTTTATTTTACAGATACCGATTTTAATGGGCACGAATTATTAGGACAAAAAAAATGTGCATCCCAAATTTTCTGAAGCGAATATACGTACTAACAGTCGTTAATTTTAAACGACATTTTTAATAAATTTATTAGCGTACTGTGAAAAACCTCTTTTAAAATGCAATCTTCGTTAGTAGGAAACGTGTGGCAACATTTTTCACAAACCCACGAAATACGTTCCGTTAAGATTTACGAATTTTTCAGCATTGTCTATGAAGGCCATTTACAGCATCGTGCATTTATATACTAGCTTTCGTGCCTTGTTTTTTGGTGCCTTACGTAACAACCGATTTCGATTTTCAGGACTTGTGGGTAATAGGACGAACGTGGGAGCAAGATACAATTTTAGTGGAGATGATCATTGTTTTCACGAGCAAAAAATACTCTAAGACATGTTTGGCTCGTTTTTTAGGTTGCATTCCATTCAATTCAATCGTCCCGTTCCCAAATTCTTGTTCACCATCATGATTGAATTCATCACTATCCGCGCAATCATGATTGAATTGAAAATCACACAATTCTCTCAATCCGCATCGAGATTGTTCTTATCACCAAAAACCACCGTCATTTTTGAATGCATCCTACTACACAACCTCATGATTAAGTTCACAACCGTTCAACATTTCCTGAATAAATTTACTCTCCTATCATTTCTCATCATGATATTCGCCATTTTTCCGATTCCCTCGAATTCTTCCAATCACCCCTTTTCTATATCCTAGCCCCTCACTCCCCACTATATACCCTCTCATCCCCTCGCTCCCACATTAACGTCGGGCTCCCCTCAAACAATGACCTGCGCGACAAAGCCGCGGCCCCACACGGGACCAACAATAGCGATGTCTTCTGCATCCATTGTCTCCACAAGCATCTGTTTTCATTGTATGTTTTTGCACTCGCTATAATGCTTATGCTGCATAGTTTTGCCCATGCTGTCGTCATATTTTGCGGGTCACAAGCGGGCTTCATTTTGACATTGTCATTGTATTTGTTGAGAATTTATTTTGTGAATAGATGTCCCTAATTAGGAGACTAAACAGCCCATTTAATGATTGCTCGGCCAATATTTAGTTGATCAACTATGCTATAGCTCATCTTAAAATGAGCTACATAATACCTAATAATTTATTATCTTTTCAATTAGGATCAGATTTTTTGGGAATTTGTGGCATTTATTAATTTTGGTGAATGGTACTTTGCAGGAATTTTATCATTATAAATACTGCATTTTTAATTCGAAATGAAAACGAAAATTATCATTTCGGCAAGAGAAGTTAGTCATTGTTACAAATCATGAAAATCAAAGGTATATATCATTAAAAATAACTAGCTTAGTAAGTGAATTGAACGCTTGGAAGTGTCCATTTATGTGCGCATATTCGTTTGAAATGATTATGAGAAATTCTAATTTCGCGAGTGTCCACAGTTCTGCACGCACCAGTTATTAAATTAGAATTATGGGCAACGCGCTTTCTCTTATTCGCTCTGTATTCTCGATCTAATTGTATGCTTAGGTAATAAACTCTTATTATGAATCTCAATGTACGTTTAATTTTTCGCCCCCTCCTATTATTATATTCACTGGAACTTCACAATTAGAGAGGAAAAACCTTTCGTACCCACTAGATAGAAACACCAAGCAGGCCTTTCCGGGAGTGAGTTAGATGTGGGAATAAATTCTCGTATTAGTGCCAGAGCTCAAACTTTTTTCATAAAAATCTCCGAGTCACCTCGAATGCAAATCGTGTACACAGCTGAGCTAATTTAGAGGTTCATTCCGTGGACTTTTTGAACTCCAGTCGAGCGTCTGTCACGACTTTTTGAACCGTGTGACAGTGTCCTTAATTGCGCTCCAAATTCGAAACAATTATTGTCCTGTGTACCATGCTTGTGTCTATTTTGTTTTATTGACAACGAGAGCAATTGTTTTGGGAACGCACAATTTTTCCTCAAGCAATTTTAAAAATAAAAAGTATTAATTATTTTAAAATAAAAGTATTAATTATTTTAGAATCTGATTTTCGATATTACCTTTTAAATTGCGTTCATCATCTATTTTATTGATATGCGGTTTATTGTGAGAAGCATAAATTTTTCTGTATCACTTTTCAATCTTTTTCATGTCATGAAATAAGCTTGAGTTCGAATAATTGGCATGATTTGCCTGAGTGACGTTTGTAAGTTACTGGAAGTGTGTGCATGTTGGGACCGCCTGTGTAGAGCATATCTGATAAGAGCAGGAAATACGAATCAACTGATCGGTATAGCGAAGAATCTCACGTAATTACCAACAATGTAAGTAAATAAAGCAAGAGACAGGTAAATCATTCATTACTAGCAGGATGCGCGTGGTGACAGACTCAGTATGGTAGAGGGCGCTTGTCTCATTTGTAAGCAAGCGCTCTGATGAAATGAGATCTATTTATCGACATTGTCCGCGCGGCCAGTTGTTGTGTTATTCATCAAAGGTTTGGCAGTACAGTACTAGTGTACTGTGTTAGCGATTCCATCATAACAATTTTACACACTTTATGTTTAATTAACAATGTTATATACAGTTAATTAATTATGATAAATTTTGTTTTTTAATAACGATAATGTTAACTATACTTAATATACTATATCTACCATACACTCTTTTGCAACCGAAAGTTCCACTAGTCTTGAAGTTTTCCTGGTGCAAAGTTTCTTACCTTTCTTCCGATTAGCTATTATTGTTCCATATATGACCGCTGTTGCTTACCTCAAAAGTTTACGACACGTTCGTTTAATGTAGTGTGGTCTGGACTCATAGATTCCATCACATATCGTACAGCGTTCTATCTGAAGTTTTTATTCCCATTCTCTTAACTTCACCTATGGGAATAAATTGTTGATTTTTGCTAATGATATTCGTTTTAAGTTAGATAGATATTATCCTCACTAGTTAAATTATGATAAATTGTTGATGCTTGTTAATGGTATTGTTACGAGTGTCTCACCAGTTAAAGAATCGTGATGGATTAGCAATCGTCATGACAACGTTCTGGCGCGATTAGTTCATATCCTTAATATCACCGGTCAAAGGAATCTAATTTATTCACACCCCATAATTGCATATCTACAGTAAGATTTATCGAACGCTGTAATTCCGATCGTATCTCATCAATTAAACTCAGCACAGAGCAATCGTTACAGAGCAACTTCATGTGAAGGTTTAACGCAATTAGCGCCACAACTTTTTTCTTTACTTTATATTGATTAAAGCGCATTTTTAAACTAATTAAGATGTGTCCAATTTTCTAAGTAACTTTTAATAACACATGATCGAGGCGTAAATCATTTACTCATCAAGCGAAGCATTCAGAGCTCCTAAATGATCTCTAATTCATCCCAAGCGAAGCCTAATAAAACGAAGATTTTTCGTCATTAATTCAGCATTTTCTTGCCGTGGCTGAACGAGCAAAAAATAGTACAGCTACGAAAGTGGATGCTGTAATATTGCGCAAGTGAACAAATTACCCGTCATGCGAAACGTTCTGAGAATTTGTTAGCCGGGTTCAAAACCTGCACCAAGACCTGGTACGGTAGGCTAACCAATACAAAAATGTTAGCAAGACTGAAATACCTTGCACAAAGAGAATGAGGTTATGCAACGCTTATCATTTCATAAAAGCTTGTGTTCCAACTACAGCGACATTGTTGAAAAATTACAGGCGGCATAAATGTTTTACGACGCGCGACTAAGTCAAGATGTTTGCTCGACGTGGGCTTTTATGCAAAGAACACTTGGAAAAAAGCGACAGATAAGTTTGAACAACATAACATCAAGTTAGAAATCTGCATAAAAGCTCATTATTTGGACAGAAAAAGGTTAACGCAGAGTTTTTTAGTGCTAGAGAGACAAAATTGAATAGAATTGGCAACGAAAAATTGCTCGGAAACAGTCTCTCAAATACAGTTAGCAGAGGGGACAAAAACATTGCAGTGGTCTTCAGTATGATGCCAAAGTAAGGAACCATGCAGTCTTGATTTTAGTTTGCTCTATAAGTTATCATTAACGGAGGTCGTTCATGTTTTAAAATGTTCAGTAGCTTGTTCCTAGTTTTATTCGTACGCATTGCTGTGCGTCTGGCATTGAAAGAAGCTTGTAATGAACCATCAAAATCAGCAGTTCCTATGTCTTTTTCTACACAGGAAACCCAGTCAAGTACCAGAATTGTACTTCCCATGGAAATGAAATAAAATTATCCCATCCTGCGCTCACAGCATCTTGATGAGGGCTAATGAGCTGTGCTCTGCTGCAAAATAGGGAGTCTATATGTGAGTCTAAGGGACCTTAAGTGGTCATTTAGTTTGAACTATGGTAACTTTTGAAGCGCTCAAAGAAACTAAATGAAAGAAAGTGCACCACTTTAAATTTGTTTTAATTCACGTGAATAGAAAACATTTCCTCGGTTGAAGAATTTGTCAAGAAAACAAATGAATAAAAATGTATACTTTACTTTCATATGGAATTGTACCACTTACATTAAAGTTTTTTACTCGCACTACCTTAAATACGCTAAGCTATGTTCAAGCTGCGCTATAGATTCATAATAGGTCGAAAAAATTTTTCGTTTAATGGTCACATATATGGGACGCAGATTTGCTTGACTATTGCAACTTCTTTTTAATGGCTGCATATGTTAACTTTCTCATTCAACAATATATTACTACTAACCGTTAAAGCAATAATTGTTTTTCCTTGCTATTGGTATATTTTACAAACATAATTCATGATTTTAATGTGGAAACGTTGAAATTTTCAAACCAGTTCCAATTTACAATTTTTGTTCCCTGCAATTAGTTCAAAATAAAATGAATGGAATTAACCATAATTTCGTAATTTGAGCTCTTAATTTAATTTCTTTCTCAAACAGTGATGCTTGACCTAAAAGGATATCTAGCAAATACAAAAGAAGCTGGCGCATACAACTAGAAACTGACCTGCGCTGGACATGAGAATTATTTTATCAGCGTTAAGACACCAGACCGAACATTATTTCCAACACTGAGAGCTGCCATGCATGAAATCGCTGGTTCAATAATATAAAAGGTCTTCAATTTCAATTCGGTGCTGCCACTCCTTTCCTTTTATTCCACTATCAACATTTCTATCAATTCATTTATATTTTCCGATATCTCTCTACATTCTATCCCTCATTTTGCTGCATTCATATTCTTCATTTCCTATTCCTTTTTTCCTACACTGTCATCTATCTTTCTTCCTATACTGTTATCCTTCATTCTTCCTATTCTGCCATCCTTTCTTCTTCCTACACTGCCAACTTCCTTTCTTCCTATCCTGCCATCCTCTTTTAATGCTCTCCTGCCATCTTCTTGTCTTCCTATCCTTTCTCCCACTCCTATCACGCTATCCTACCATCCTATTTTCTTACTATTCTTTCTTGCTATCCTGTCATCTTTCTTTCTTCCTATTCTGCCATCATTCTTTCTTCCTATCGTGCCATCCACCTATGTTGCTATCTTGTCATCCTCCTCTGTGTCTCCACGTTCCGATCTGTCCACGTAAGCCAGCACAGACGGCAGCAGCAGCGTCGGTGGAGCGTTTAGCGCGTCTTGCCAGCCCCTATGCTAATGACCGGCTGTCGTCAGAGATTAGCAGACGTATTGGATAATTAGAGCCTTGCCAGGCCGGCACATCTATTCGACCAGCTCACCTATTCGCTCGACTTACCATCTCAAGATTATTGCGATATTCCCAATGTTCATGTACGTCCAGAAACTTTCAAGTTTCTGCACTTTAAGTTTAAAAAGTTTAACTCCAAAAGTTAAGTTTTAACTTCTACAGTTTAATATCACAAGTAATAGAAATTTTCTAACATATTAAAGGCGTCTGATAATTAAAGATGGTATAGAGACAAATTTGAAGATTTTTCTAAATTAATTTGCATTTTGAAAAAGGTTTTAATTTTTTGTCTTTTGTTGCAAAAGGCTTTTGTTGCTGACATGAGCTATTTGCAGCTCCTGTTCCAGAAAATTCACTGGGCATTTCCCATCACATGATGCTTACCAGAGAAATATAAGAGAGATGCGAACCTCATCCTGCTGACAACACTTCGTGCCTGAGAACATCCCAAGCTGTATTATTTGTTTTATTTTGCCAATAACACGTGCCGTCTCTAATATACAAGAAATAAATCGTGACGTTATATATGATTGCTCCATAATGCCTCGTTGAAATCGTCATTATTCTTCATTGTCAACAAATATTCAATCATATTGTCATGTCAATCGTTCCTATTCATCTCTTATTATTTTATATTTAAGCGTGCATCATTCTTTTGCCTTAATGAAATCATTTTGAATGCCGTGTTCTGAATTATTAAGCCTGCAGTTTAGTATTTCTGTGAGCGAATGCACGTTTATTCCTGCATGCATTCAGTCCGCATTATTAATTAACTATGACGCCAGGCCTTCAAGCATGCATTCAGAGTAACGTCTATTGCTCCTGTTTTTGTTGCAACAAACTTTATATTCTTTTGTTTATGTACGTAGGTTTTGTACGTTGTTTTTGTACGTATTTTTCTTTTCTGAAAAAAAAACGAACTTGAAAAGTGAAGCTACAATATTCAATTTTCTAACGCAAGTAGAAAGTTCTAGTTACACCTATATCTGCTTCTGGGAAAGTAGTCGTCAATTTTTCGGTGAGTCTCTTGTGATCTTTATTCGGATAACTGCTTCCTGAAACAACGAGCATTTTTATGGAGATATTCTGTTAGGAAGCAAAGGATTTATTACGAATACATACTATTAATTAAAGGGAACATGTTCCTAGAATTTAGATGCAACATTGTCCGTTACTTCATCGGGAAATATAATCAAGTTCCAACAGGTGTTTTTTGAAGGAAGCATAACGACTGCACAAGTTACGTTCGATTGATTTGAGAAACTCATTTAATTTTAATTTTTCTGTGAAACACTAAAATTTCTCCTGAAAATTTTTTTCAAAAACAATATTTGAATTGGTAAACTTCTTTCCCCAACGAAGAAATAAAGCAATGTATTGAAAAAATATAACAGTCGAGGAGCAAGCAAGCAGTTTTCTATTATGCAGCAGTGGCACTAGTGCGGTTAGTCTCGAGGGGGAAATCGAGTGGCGATATCGAACACCGGTGCAAACACAACACCGCTTCTCCTCGGGGCTGTCCAGGCGCTACGAAGAAAGGTTATTGTGCTTCACAGTCAGATAGGCTTTCATTCAAACGAAATCAAAGTCAGATAGGCATTCATTTAAACGAAATTCTGTTCATTTGAATTTGTTGGTCGTATGTTGAACGAACTCGTACCAACGGACAATTTACTATTACCGCTCTCCGTACCGTAAAAATCATAAATTTCAAAAGTTATGAATGGTCTACCAAAAAGATGTAATTAATCTATATTATCAGGGAAGCTCTTAGTCAATCCTCATGATCAATTAATGTGTTCTTTTCAGTTAATAGTCATTAACAGTGAAATTTATTCCTGCTGTAGCGAATGGCAGATGAAGGCCAAGATTAAATCATACCTTCATTTATAAAATACAAGCCCTGTTATAGAACCCTCTGAAAATAACGACGACCTTTGTTAAACCAGTTTACGTCAAGCACTAACTTGCAAACAAATTTACTTTCCGTGCATTTGTCCATTTTCCAGGGAGCTCTCAGATACGCAAATACCATTAATTTTATTTCTACTCAAATTGTGTGCGTTTTCTAAATTCACTCGTTTGATTTATTTATCAAAGTCTGAAATTATTATCGAGTTTAAATTATTGATTAGAACACGAACAAATGAACTACAATTTCTCACCATTCTTCTTGTCAATGAACTGTCGTATAGCAAAGTGCGTATCCGTATAAGTCTAGTGCATACACCCGATTTTACGTCATTTTATGCAATAATTTCGTCGACAATTTTAGCCCTAATTCCTTCTTTGAATCTAGCTAATAAATTTAATCAGTAATGAAGCGTATTAGCTGCTGGTTTTAGTGAGGAACCCAATTTTCTGAGAGGGTTCAAAATTTGTTGAGATTTCTGAGCATTATTATTTGTATTCTCGACAATAATTTAGCCGAGACATATTTTTTCACGATTTGTACTATGACTCAATTTTTGAATCGATCTTCATGTAAAAATATCGTCAATATTCATCTCGCGGATTGCAATAAATATTGGCATTAAGATTAGTGAATTAGTATTATTAGTGTAAATTACAGTAAACTGAACAAGAGTTACTGAAATTTTGTTGATTTCAAATTCACACGTTAATTGAATGTGGCTCATATATAGTCATAGGCTATGAGCTGGATTCAATTAAAGATGGCTTTCTTCTTAGTTCTTAAAATACTAATTTTTTCGCTACAAAATTTCTTGCGTATTCAAAATGCCGAAGTTTTCTCTTCGTATTCGTACTGATGTCATATAATTTTTTATAAACATGAAATATCACGCCAACTTTTTCTCCAAGTCAAGGCCAGGACGTTGAAAATACTGATATATTTTTTCGGACGTCAGATGGTCATCTTGGCATCGACTCTGACGCGAGCACTTGCGGGTTTGGCCAACAATCCTTTAGCTTTTTAAGGGCATTACAAAAAAACTTTAAGCTTTCTTATATTTGCCCAGCGGGAGACTAAGAGGGAACACGAGACGGCTCGGACGAACGAGAACGTATCTGAACTTATGAACAAAATGAGCGACTAATGATGTATCTTATTACAACAATGTTAGCATTGGATTGCAGAAAAGTAAGTAACATTTTATAGCTGCTGCGGCGTATTATATTTCATAAAAAAGGGAACTGATTCTTCAAAGCGGAGGGGAATGGCTTCACGTATATTGAGAGAGTCAAAAAGTATGTGAATTTTAATTCGACTGACGCAGCTGCAATACTAGAATGAATCAAACTCATTGCTTCGATTACATATGATGCGCTGAATTTATGACTCAAAAATTTCATAGAAATGAGATTAAAAGTAAAATAAATAGATACAATGACCTTTATTTTATCGCTTACATTAATTGTTCCACCACAAATGGGTTAGGCAGAATCAATAATAGAACAAGTTTACCTATAAGTTAAAAAATTTGCATTGTATTAGTTACATCAGTGTTCTTATAAATCATAAATATATTTATAAGTTTGTGTATTCGTGTTTAAATACTTGAAGTGTATATAGGCTATAATAGCTGTCCAGCGTGTATCCACGATACACACCTGTGATTTTGATATCTATTGAAATGCGAATTTTACTTTGGTACGAGTAATTTTTGTTCAAAGTAACAACTTAAGCTTCTCTTTAATTTATGACGATGGTGAAAACAGTTTTCTAGGGAGACTAGAGGTATTACCTATCCAAGGGGATGCCAGGTTAACAGATCAGCATTACATATGAATATATTATTATCTACTGATAGCACATTCTGAAGAAATTTAGTTTTGCTGACCCAATGGGAAGACTTATAAGATTTGAACTTGTAATCAAAGAGACACTTCAATACAAGGTCTTCGTATTTTTTTTATTTGTTAAGAAATGATTGCTCAATGTGCAAGCAATTAATTCCCGTAAGATGAGGATATTGCAGTCAATTTGAATAATAACTGCAGGAAAAAGATAATGGAATAATGTGTAACTAATCCGTTTCTGTATTAAAATTTTGTAAAATATTTAGTTTCGTTTGACAATAATACTAGATTTTAAATTTCCTAATATTGAGATCAAATGCTCACAATTATGTATGACAACATTCAAGAAAATAATTCACATCTTAATCTGAATTGCTCTCCTGCGTATTTCGATTAGATCATAAAATTGGATGGAGTTTTCGGTTATGCACTATTTTGATTTTATTCTTGTTAAATAATTCAGTTTGAAAAAAGTAGTAAAATTTTAAAAAAAAGCGACAGGAAATTTATCTTCCAAGTTGCAATTGACAAAGCTCATTTCATTTCGCATTGAATAATGTTTCTGCTGGAAGTGTAACAAAGAATTCCGATTTTTTACCCAAATAAACTGCAAATTTTTTATTATCGGTTTAGCCGCAAAATCAATAAGGGAAGAGCTTTCGAAAATAAGTAATGATCACATGCCGGCACTATCAATAGCTAAGATAAAGCACGCAGAGCTCGATCTGTATACTACCTTCCCGTCAATACATGACCATCGATATTTTGTCCGTATTCGACAAGTTGACAAATTCGGTACGGGAAGCTGAAATTCGTGTGCACAGATCAGAACGCTCATTCGCCCAAGCCTGCAGTGAATCTTGCATGTGTAAATCATCTAACAAACTTAGAGGCTGAAAAAAATTAATAGAGCGGGGTTTAAAATTAAGTGATCTATCGATTTTTTTAATAACTGATGTTTTTAATATTTAAAATAACTGATGTTTGATTTTGTACGTATAAACGTCATGTAAGAATGGCATCACGGGTTCCATCTGCCTCACTGAAGTGCAGACAGTATCGCAACAGGTGCAGAGGTTTTGAACTAAATTAGTATCCGTGCTACCATTTAGTAGCTGTGGTGCGCAAGAGCAGCTTTTCATTCTATAGCGACGTCTATTTAACCTGTCTGGTTAACCCGTAATTTTCCTGTTTAGAAGCGCCGGGGGTGAGTACTAGTGTTGAATGAGATTATGTTCATTGAGGGTAGATTCTTTTAAAAAGTTGTCTATAATAGACTCTTTTCATCAAATAACACCAATATTGCTTACATTTGAGAAATTTTCGTAAATGAAAAAAATAAAGTTTCCTCGTTTAAAAATCGAATCATCTTCAAGTTTTCCAACCAACCCCGCTTTTCGATGCCTCACAATTCTGGAAGTCATAGAGAAAAAATTTCATGTCAAAGTTGTACCTCGACATGAAACCTAAACTGCTGCATCATCCAGAATACTTTGTTTCTAATGCATACAAGTCTCAATAATCTGAAGTAAGGCCAGAATGGTGCCGTTCGAATTAAATTTTTGATTTTCATATTTAATAAAAAGTTTTCCCTTTAAGTTTAGAGTTTTTTGCACTCTAGATAAACTAAACAGCAATTTCCGGATTTTTTTATTCCATATTCAGATACAATCAGGCAAGGACTGCGAGACTTCACAACGCCATTGTAAATAACGAGCGTGTAAAATGCTTGTATGAATGTAAATAACGAGCGTGTAAAATGCTTGTATGAATGTAAATAACGAGTGTGTAAAATACTTGTGTAAATGTAAAAAACCAGCGTGTAAAATACTTGTGTAAATATAAATAACCCGTGTGCAAAATACTTGTGTAAATTTAAAGAACCAGTGCGTAAAATACTTGTGTAAATGTAAAGAACCAGTGTGTAAAATACTTGTGTAAACCCCAAGTGTACTCTTAATGGTGCCGTCTTCAATGAGTGACATCGCTAGAGTGATTTACACAATTAAAAAAAGCGCATATGAAGCATGAAGATCAATCATGCTTATTTTCATTTTTATTTGCAAGCATTTTTATATATCGATAATATGATACAATATTCAGTGTTGCTTTACGTTATAGTTAAAGCTTATATTTTTTCCTGCCTTTTCCCGGTTGCATCTTCCATTTTTTACTTTTTTACATTTTTTGCATTTAAATTTATGGGGACACCTGTCATTGCGGGGACTGGTTACATTTTATGTATGAGCGATCACATGCAAAATAAATTAAAATTTCACGAATTGCGACCAGAAAATACACTCTGACATTCAAAGACATCGACGTTTAACAAACTTTGTTGGTGAGTATTTTTATTTAAATGTTTAGATTTTCCCATCGCTGCGCATGCCTTGGGGAATCTAAAATAATTTAAATTCTGTTTACATAATTCTCTTGGGCACCTTCTAAAGATGGTAACATGGATACCATAATGTTTTGTCTTTTCCTCCACGACGCGTTGTCCTGCAAGATCGAGTTGCAATAACTGTTTCTAACATATAACAAAATAACATATTAACTGTTTCTAATTCTGCGCTCTAGCTAGTTTTGTATCCTATGCTTTTTTCATATTGATTGAACGAAAATTCATTAACGGCCCTATACAAAATTGTACATATAATTAATCACAATTCAGGAGTGTCATATATCTCTCAATTCCTAATCCGATTGCTAACCTCGTAATGCCCATGATGGCTGAAAAATACTTTACTTTGCCCACAGTAACTATCATTTCGCATGCGCCGCTTTCAATGCTGGAGCGCTATTATAAAATAAAATTCTAACATTTTTCGAAAAATCTTGCGTCTCTTATTTAACTGGCGTATGTTTAAAATTTCTATTCGGTAACCCCAAGCAATTCGAGATAACGCAGAGCGTACTAAATATTATTCATGAGAGTAGCTAATTATATTTTCAAATAATTATATGCATAATAAATAAAGGTTACTGTCAAAAATGAAGGAAAAACCAATTCGGTGGGGGCCTTCGTTTAATTAAGGTTTGCGCACGTTTTCATCAATCCGCTAGCCTCCAGTTTGTAATTATAACGATAACTGGATTAACAATGTTTTTTTTACGTTGATGATATACGTGCACCTGCCAAATGAAAGCTCAGAGACGATCAAAAATTTCTCGAAGATTTAAATTTCGATTTCTTCAGCAACTCAAGGTTTGCATGAGGTAAATATGAGCCCAATTAAAGTCAAAGATCAAGATCCGTAAGACTTTATAATGAGCTTTGGAACTACATTTGACTTATAATTGATGATAAAAGGCAAATTAAATATATTTTAATTTTCTCTTTTAAGTATTTCAATGAAGTATTCTTAACAAATACTCTTATGAGATTCTTAGTAGTCTTGCGAGGATAAGCTAACTCATTAGCATATACTGTATGCCGATGAACAGGTAATCCGGAATTTAACTATAATTTAAAAAAAATGTCAAGGTTACATAGAAAATAAATCTTTGTAAGCGAGTGATAGAGTCTCTCTGGCACCTTAATTTATGCGGGCTACAAGCAACAATATATCTTATTAAATTGCAACAACTGCAGGTTACGCGCGAATTATTAGAATTTTTCTCTTACACGTTGTAAAAACTTCATTTTAAATCAATAAGCGCAGCGCTGAAGACCGCGATCCAAGTACAAGCTGGTCCCTTGAGGGTTTAAAGTGGAAGAGATCTTATTGTGGGGATTGTCATCCGCCCAGCCAGAACTCTCTTTCCTCACCCGCTTAAAAATTGTCAACTAAATACATGTGATCTGACATCAATCATTTTGATGCTGCTAACGTACGCATATATGACCAATCTTTGTGCACTAATGAACGAGCGAGCGATTATTTTTAGGCGCGAGTTCAGTTGATTGATCGTTTAAATTAATGTGGATTTCCCAGATTCTTCTCTTTGGTGTTTTTTTATATATAAAAGTAATATCAAACGAATAATTATATTAATTAATATCCGTTTCCATTTTTGCACTCACTTACCAAAATTCGTCTACCACTTAAATCGTTCATCAGATGATAATCACTCTAATCGGTTTAAAATCTGCATTGTTACGTCATATTAAGATTTCTTATATAGAAGGTTTTTACGGTAATTTCCACCACTATTGTTCGTTACGTTGCTGTAGCTAGACAGCTGAGGTGTTTGTGCGACCTCATCTTTACGCGCGCGGTTACTACGGCGAACTAAAGTTTCGGACTTCACGAGCGAAAAACATCCGCAGTTCATCTATTTATACAGGAAAGTAAAATAATATAACTGAATCGTGAAGAACACAAAAAACTTAAACTTGTTGGCAGCGAAGTAAATATTTTAATTACACAGAAACGCATTTGGGGAGGGGGGGCTGTAAATTTGACATTACGTGTGCATACCGCAGCCAGAGGATTTAAGTGTTAGTCTATTATTTTTAGTGAAGATTTTATTATGAATTTCAATGAATTCTGCATGCGTTCGGGGCTTGGCTGCATAGGGCAAATTTCAAGCTATTTCACCGAATTATAACAGTCACATTTTTGTACCAGGCAATAAGACAAAAACAGTGATATAATATGCATTTAAATTTTTGAAGCATTTAAATTTTTCACATTGGGAAATGTACATCGGATTGTTGTTCGCAAAAGATAATTAGAAAAGTAATTCTTCTGCCTGAAAAGACTCACCGTGTTAGATTATGTATTCGTAAATATAATAAAATCAATTAGATTTAAATAATGTAAAAGTTAATTTATTTCACTAATTTAAATTATTTAATATAGTTTTTCCTTAATTTATTCAATCTCTAATTGTGACGATTACAATTATTTAATTATTATATATATTAAAAGTGATTTGTACAGTGTGACTCTTCGGAGCAATCCTTATGCCTGGGTATGAACTTTTGGTTTCTTTTAAATTACTCAGTCTTGGATGAGTACCGGAGAACCCGTGCAATTAAAGAAATTCCTCTTGAAGTTTATGGTTGCTGTGTTGTGGCTAATAAGAGACACTGCAGCTTTGGTGGACAGTAAATAGTTTATTTTAACATTTTCTGTGCTATTCTGGATATTTTATAATATAGCACATATATGTTAAACATTACTCGAGTCTAGGCACTTTGCCATGTCATTTGATATTTACTTATCTCAAAATTTCAAATCTATGACTAAATGGAGTGTTTTTATTACGTAATTTAATTTAATTTCATATATTCTGTTTTAGTGGATTCTCATTTCATCTTTAAATAGATTCAAAACGAATAATTTATTACCAAAACCATTACGATCCATTTCCCACTACGTATGCATCGCTTCCTCGCTCCTATATGTAGAGAACTGCAGTCCTGCGACCTTGGAAGTGTAGGTAATCAAAGCACCTAAGCCTCTTAAGACGTGAACGCCATATGCGCGTCGGCGATATTGTAAGATGGCTCACTAAGACGGGCATGTTGTATGCATTGTTGCACTCATCTTCCCATTAGGAACTTTATGCAGCACATAAATTACGAGGTTTTTCTCAAATCCGACAATATTGCTAAAAAACATATTTATAAGTCAGAAATCGCTTCTGAATTGTGTATTGATAATTAATTGTAAAATTGGTGCGCAAAACGTTAATTAGAAAACTTTTGAACTAATTTCGTTTCGCAATTTAAACAAAAATTGAACCGGAATTACAATGCGATGCAATTTTTAACTATTTAAAAAAGAAATTCGTTTTAGAAGGTCACAATCAAAAAGTATTATTTCATCGTTTTTACAACGAATGAATACTTCGAAATCATAGCAATAATATAAGTTGGAGCAACCTTGAAGTTTCAAGGCTGGAAAAGATATGTATCTCCTTTCAAAATATCAACGTCATTGAGTGCTCGGAAAAACTACAAGCCGATGTGATAAGACTGGAGGCTACATATGTAAGCTTTATTAAATTATTCTCAATATTAAAAATTTATGCATGTTCATCAAAGTTTAACTCTTTCTTATGCAAGTGTCTGAGTTGTAATTAACGTTTACATGAAACTTTGAATTTTTTGCATTTTATTATTTAATTAAATTTATTAAAGTGGCTCTTGGAAATAATAAGTTCTTTACTATTTCTTATTTCTCAGCAGTTCGATTATATAACACCTCTTGAGTTGAAAAACCGCCATAAATATTCTCATCAACTTAAATTACGATCACTAAAATATTATTCCAACATTACGATTTCTTTCTTTACCTCTGACGACAGAGAAAGAAATCGTAATGTTGGAATAATATTTTAGTGATCGTAATTTAAGTTGATGAGAATATTTATGGTGTTTCTTCAACTCAAGAGGTGTTATATAATCGAATTGCTGGGAATTAAGAAATAATAAAGAACTTTTTATTTCCAACAGCCCCTTTAATAAATTTAATTAAATAATAAAATGCAAAAAATTCAAAGTTTCATGTAAACGTTAATTACAACTCAGACACTTGCATAAGAAAGTTAATAACTGGAATCGCTGCTGCAATATAACCATTCCTAAAACTTAAATGCCAACAAGACGCCAAGTCAATTCATCCTATCTGCCATGAAAACATTTCAGAGACCATCTCCATCAACAGTTAATCAACTAAAAATTTAAAAGCGAAGTGAAGCGAATATACAAATTTGTGTTTACAAATTTACTAATATTAGACATAGAAAAAGAAGTAAAATAACATCGGCAAAACTTATTTATTTACAGTTTATAGTGGATGGGAGCACAAGGCTGCATTTAACTAGTTCCCTCTTTGAGAATGTATAATGATTCTAAAATACGCTGATCGCAGTTACTGGGCAGTTACTATCGCGCCCTCCTCATTCGGCTATGCGCACACACGGCGAACAATGCCACGTTACAGTGCACGACACTGACTTTAAGCTTTGGCTTCAAGTTCTGGGCCTATACTTTAAAAAAAAGTTAAGAGATCGTAAGTTCATCTGCCAATCATTGACGGCCTTTCAAGCAAAATCCACCAATCATAGATACGAGAATACAGCGTAAGTACTTAATTACGTTCACTTAGCGAGTTTTGAAAGTATGACCTCTGTGTGCTTCCAATCTACGCATATTTAAATAATTCTCTATTTTCAAAGAGAGGACTAGTTTGAATTCAGCGTTTAGCACTTATTCACTAGAAATTGTAAATAGGTAGACTTGCGATTTTAAATCGATATTGACACGAAAGATATTATAACCTAAGTAATGAGAAAACAACAAACGAAACGAAAACGAAAAACGTCTTCCTTATGTTCTTGGAGAACTTGCGATTTGAGCAGACTAATCGTGTAAGTTCTTATATAAGCCATTCGACAGCAATACATTTTTCATCACTGCTCAGTTTGAGATCGCTTACGGCTTTAAGTCTTCCTCGACGTCAAATGATAATGAGAATTCAAATTTATTCTGCCCTTCAAAGCCAGAACCGCGATAAAAAAATCAGCGCAAGAAATCAGGATATACTGAGTACTCACCTCGCATTTTGGAAATTCTTGAATGACGGCATCTTTTTTCCATCCCAATAAGGGAGGGATAGAGACGAGCCCTGAGAACACCCATACCAAGATGATCATGATGAGTGAACGCTCAGGAGTTCGCTTCTTGAGGTAGGCCACAGCGTGGGTTATGCTCCAATAGCGGTCTAAAGATATCAGACAAATGTTGTTGATACTTGCTGTAGACAATAATACGTCTATAGCGCTGTGCAGCTCGCACCACCAGTGTCCGAATATCCAGTAGCCCATGAGGAGATTCGCTAAACTGAAAGGCATGATGACAAGCCCAAGCAACAGGTCGGCCACTGCCAAGGACGCAATGAACCAGTTCGTTATGTTCTTCAGTGATTTTTCCGTCGCAATGGCGATAATGACCAGCATGTTACCCACAACTACAACCACCATCACACTGGTCACTATCACGGCCAGCAAAATGATTTGCATCCATGTGTATCCTGAAGGGTAGGTGTCATATTCATAGATGAAGTTTGTTTCATTGTAGGTCGAGTTGGCAACGATTTCTGTGTAATTTTTGGTTAGAGAAATTTCAAAATCTAGGAAAGTTATCACCTCTGGTGGCCTGATTGTTGGCAGTGTTCGAGGTTCCACAAAATCTTCAAGAAATGGACCATCGGGGCCGAGGAACGGCCCTCTTTCCATCCTGGGGGGTTTGCTCCCCATCATGATGCTAATGAGGATCCAGACGGAAATTTGGTGTTGTCCACCATATCTACAGTGCGTTCAATATACTTGACGAATTATTAGCACGGAAATCCTGTTTTGATTCCCGGAAGACTAGCAGCCAAATTGCCTTCCAGTTGGCCTTTTCATTAGACGAAAATCTCATTTCTGAGGTAGCCTTACATCGATCCAAATTCCTCATCATTTTGGTTTCTCGAGGCTTTTCATGAAATCGTCTGCAAATCTTGTTATTAAGATAGAATGGAGCTTATAGTCAGCAGTCAAGATTTTTTCCAGTCGAGGACAGAATTCACTTCCTCTGCGGAACACCACAAGCTTAACAATTTCCGGCAGGGAACAAAAAGCGTTTATCCACCTGAATCAAATGTTAACCCACACATTTGAAGTGCAGCTTTCTCTTTATTTCATGAATATTTCATTTATATCAGTGATAGAATTTGAATGTTTTATTCATCTAAACCGTCGCATAAGCACCACTAAACGCAACTAAAAACTTGAGTAAAATTTACGGATTTCATGTCGGTTGGCCTAAAGTTCCTTATCGTTTATTCATTTGTCGCATTGGTTGCACGCTCGATTCTTTTCTACGATTGCATGGACTCGCCATGGAACCAGATTATAAATTTAAATCACATTAATTTTAAAACACTATTTGCAATTAGATAAACTGCTTTTTGTTCTGGTAAAATTTTGTGAAAGCAAAGCACAATAAAAAATCGCGCAAAGAGTAAAAAATGGACTTGAAATATTGTGATAACCAAGACTTCATTTGGGTTGAGATTAAGAACTCATTATTTCGCTGGCACGTCTGACAACACTTGTATTGGTGCGTCCAACTGAACGTTTTCTTACAAATATTTCGTCCCTGTAAAACTTATGGCTCTCAAATTTCAATTGCAAATACTCGGTCATGAATATTTTTTGGTTTAATTTTAATTTTACATATGAGAAAAAAGTTCAAAATTTTCACGACAATACTCGACGCATGCTTGCAATGCTCAGTGACACAATACCCTTCTTCAAACCAGATGAGTTCGGTTTTAAATCAACAACGAAAAAATGTCCATCCCATTCGCAAGTTCTGTGGTGGAATTTCAAGTTTGGCACCGACACTGAACGACGGAACTGTTGAGTCGAAGCTCCTCTCGCACTCGCACCCCGAGAGTGACTGGCACTGGTGGCACTACGGAGCCTGGCACCAGCAGAGAGCCACGCAACAGTTCCCTCCCTCTGCCGACGACACCCTCGTCTTTCCTTTAACAATCTTCCTGCTTCGTTTCAGGAAACGATCTCCACTGGTTTCAAGATTCGACTCTTGTTTGCGGCGAAATTTTTGTTTCCCTCATCATATGGCAAAAATATTGGCAATGCGTCACAATAAAGCAACTAATACAAACATTATTAGCAAGGCTTTACATGATTTGTCCAATTACCCGCTAACTCGAACAACTCGTTAATAAACGAATACCTCTTTACACACTATCTATTCGTTATCTATTTTCGGATCTATCCATTCGTTATCTATCACCCTAAATTATCTATTTTAAGAGAACGTGCTGAGTTTCAATGTAGGTGTTATATGTTGCAGAAATGTTACACATGTTGCCAAAGCCATTCATAATTCATCGATAATACTGAAATTCAGAAGTTAAGCTACCAATGGCACCATATGATTCATTTAGTGAGATAACTTCTCATTAATCTCATGCGTAAACGTTTTACGCCTCAGCAAGGTTTGCATATACAGTCATACTGTATGTTGCAGTTTGTTTGATGGTTTCCATAAACTCTACGGATATACTGCCCAATATTTAACTATTAGTTAGTAGACATTATTATGCGATTAACATTTTAAGATAAAGCAAAGAGATATGTCTGTTAAACTTACGACAGTAAAAGATTAAACGCAAGAAACGTGAGGAATCATGATACTTTCGTGCACGAGTTATACGTTGGTCGATAATTGCACATTTTAGTGTCAACATTAATACAGTGTTTATTCAGAATGAATTGCCGTTCATACGAATACTTTTAGTAATTCTAGATGCGTGTAACACAGAGTTTTGTCACGGATATGGGAAATTTAAGACCATTCTTGCGTTCTAATCATTATTTTATAATAATTAAACTGGATAGCTGTTAGAAAATGCCGCTGCACTACTCAGGAACCGGTCGCCGAAGTGTTATTAAATTCCACAAATTCAAACTGTTTGTAAATTTGTTTCAATCGCCATTAGGCCTATTTAAATGGGGCTTTAGCCCCTCTAATGTATCCTGAAGCTCCTCTAATTTTTTGGCGTTCTTTCTGTAATGGGACTTCACTATAAGTTTGAATAAATAATCATTTGAGCATTCATGAATAACTTAAGCATGATCATAAATCTTAGAGAGCGTATATCTTAATTGTCATCATAGCCTACGGGCATATTTTTCCCCTGTCCTAAAAACCTAGCGATGTCTCTGTTTGGCTCCCCACAATATTTTCTCGGAAATCGAAGAAAGTCTTTCGTAATCAAGTGAAGGCGAACTAGCGCTATTTTCTAACTAAACAATTCTTCTTAAGTAAAGGTTTCGTCTCCAAGTAAAACTTTAACGTCGACGTCATTAATAAAAAACTATTACAAGGGAAGCTGAAGACCGGCAAGCTTGCGGCAAGTAACAGGACTCTCGTCCAGCACTTCAAGTTTGTCCGGAAAGACACAAACTATAGAGCAGGGAAGTGGAGCCGTTCAGCAAATGGTTTGTGGAGTATTCTTGCTCACGAACTTTTCCCTGAAACTTTCGTTTTGTTCTCGCTTCAGATTCTGCAACCATTTTCCGGACTAGAATGAGCAAGTGGCTTCGTTATGGGCCTTGCATTTAATTCCGACGTGTTTTTTTTCTGGCCACAATTAAGACAGTTTGTATACTTTATTTTTAAATATAATATTGTATTTGTGTCTCTATACAATTAGACCAGCTGGATTAATCCACAAAATTTATTGCAGTCACATTTACTTAATTATGTTTTTTTAATTTCTTATTTATATAAGTTAAAAAATTTATTATTTCATGCTTATGCATCCCAATGGAAAACCATTTTACCTGCTAGTCGTGTTTTTTCAAGAGGTCCCGCTGGTGACATGGGAAGTTTGTCGTTGCCTTCATTTAATTTTGATGCGGTGTTCGTGCAGTCTGGTGGTGTGAGAAGTTTCTTCTGTCATCACGTAAAATTTGTGACAGCGCTTGAAATTATTATTGCCGAGGTGAATACATGCACGCATTTGTTACAAAATTTATTTTGTACGAGATTTACATTTTTTCCCATTGTGCTCTTTAAGGGTAATTCTCACACGCTATGACGTTATTAGAAGCATCAATTTTTTTTTTATTTTCTAGGAGGATTGGGCGTTTGCGTGTTGGCCTGTTTATTTATGGTTCTGAAATTTTAAGCTGTCCTCGCCTAAATAAATTTTTACATTCGAAAGGTTAAATTGTCAATTTTACTGGAACACAACATACTGTTTACCAAGAAGAGGCAGCAAATTCTAATACGTTTCTTATGGAATCACACATCTTTCATTATGTAATATCAAAATATGTTTTTAGCCACTCCCATGAAAATAGATGTGTATGTGTGTAACAATTTCTCATTCCTTCCTATAGAGAACAAAATTTTTTTGCACACTCTAAAAAATTAATGGGCCATATTGTTGAAATAGTGACGCACTTCTCTTGCATGTAGAAATGATACGCGTTAATTTATGCCTGGCCCAACTGGAAAAGCATGACACTCAAAAGGCCAAAATTTCATCGGCATCTGGACGAAGTTTTACTTATTATTCTGAGTTTATGGATCCAGTTCTGTGCGATGATATTTTCTCCGTTCAATGTTTCTTCTCCCTTATGTATGTCGAGTTAATATTTTTTTAACAGTTGGTTAAATATGTTAAGTGAACAATTTGCATTTTGAACAGTAAACAGGTTGCTTATGTTATACGCGCTTCATTATTAAATTCTTTGATGTGTAATGATAATTGTTAAATTCCGTGTGCACTTTACGTAGTCACATATAGTAATGATGTTGAATACATTTATTTTTTTATATTTTTTTTTTTGCATTTTTACGAACATTTTCCTTGCATTTATAACGTTTATCCTCAATAATTACAATTGTACAAGCGTTTTCTGCCGTTTTTCGCACAGTGCAACAACTGAGGTGCCCTACTATCTTAATCAGGAGCCTGTTTGTCCGTGGGACGATATTGAGAGGTCCGCTCTCATCGGACCGTCCCACGGGCGTCTCATGGGTCCTGTCCGCGTCCATTATTAAACTAAGCTCATCCATTTAGGGACTGTGACCTGGCTTAGTACTTGGCTGCACTGAATGACCTGATCCGGCTTCATTGTTTGTTTATAAACTAATTTTAAAGCTTTGTTCATAAACTGTGTCTATGACTACCACTCGGAAATGAAAGTTGATATCAATAATGAACGATTACATTTATATCAGAAATAACATCTCTTGCAATTCATTTAAATGGTTGATGTACTTCCGGGGTGATGGGGAATGTCAAATTTTTGCGCATGTCCTAAAAATTTCAAAACCAATTTTGCGATATGCCTTGATGCAATTAAATGCTGTTTATTCGACGTCCTTAAAAATGCTGTTTTATTCCTGAATTTGTCACCTTGAAAACACTCGTGATAATAGTTTGATTTCTTTGGCCCAAATTTCAAAATCAGTAAATGTCTAACTCAAATAACCCAATGTCTGTGAAATCCGTACTGGATTCACGAAAATGCATCGGTAGGTACAATTAATATTAACATTAAAATTATTCTGTAAGGACATCATTCAAAACAAACCAGAGCAAGACGCAACCGTGATGAGAAAATGAGCCGTGCAAAATACAATAATATTTTCCTAACAAAGAATGACGGATTCCACCCTGAAGATCGTAAGTTCCCCGCTATGAAATTATGCGTGCATCATCAATCAGTCAAGTACACGATTATTCATCTCTAATCGGTCTTGCTCATCAACTATGCCTCCCCATGCTGGTATTAGATCTCCTATTTGAGAATTTATTGGCGAAATTTGCCTACGCATGACATGTTAGCATCGCATTTCCAGTATTACTTGTGCAGCAAGTGAAGACCTCTATTTGCAAATTTCGACTCTTCGGTGCAAAATTCTAATTTATTTCCAGCCCGGGATGCAATATTGAATAGGCATTTGTGCATCCAATTGGAACACGTGTAATAAATCTACACTTCGGTAATCAATATACGGATAAAAATGCTTCTGATTACTAAGAATATGTACATATATCACGCTTCCAATAAATACAAAGTTTATTATTTCCCTTGCTGTGGGCCTCTCCATTATTTTTCGAGAAAATATTTAATCGATATCATGAATTAATATAATATGAATTAAGTTTACTACACTGACTTTTCGTCGATTAGTTTGTAGATTATTGATTTTACATGTTATTACGTCAAAACTTTTGTAGATGTCATGTCTCTACAGCTAGGGAGAAATGCGTGGAGATTCAAGTTGTCATGAAGAAGGCTTATGGTGACGGTGTATCTTTGCCATGGCGCAAGAAATTTAGGTTGACATGAAGGAATTTGGTGCCGATGTTTCTACATGATGACACTGGAGATCTAGATGACGTAATTTCGATGAAATTACGCAGCTCGCAGTCCTCGACTCTGGTAATCCGTTTAATTAGTCTGAGCCTCATATAATTAATTCAAGACTCAAATAAGTTCAAGCCTGAAATAACTCACTCATACTGAAGTAGAATTATTATTTAAGTATGCTTGGAGATATTTTCTTCTAATTGAACATGTATATAAGAGTACGTAAGGTCTAGTTAGGCACTGAATTCAGAGTTCCTATCACGTAAAAAATTTTGTAATCTAAGAAAGTAATCGAATAAAAATGATCAAGTTTACCTGGAAAATTTCATGTCCTACAATTAACAGCTATACCAAATCCCTACCTTGTCAATTTCATCTCTAAAAATTTTTCGCATACAGCCTACAAGAGAGCTTATCTGATCTCCTCAATTTTTGCGAATTCCTCTTCGGTCAATGCCTACGTTGGCTTTCGGCGTTATGGCTCTAAGCATTTAAGTTCAAGTGTTAATCTCCTCAGTAGCAAGCTTGTGACGGTATTGGGCAATACTGGCTTCTAACATGCAACCCAAAAAATGCTGATACCCAGCTTCGTTCCAATGCAAATCTTCATTAGAACGTGAGCTCTGATCAGTTCATTCATGTAGTATAGTATCTTCGGCATCGTAGAATAGGCCTGGATAGGCCTGTCGCTGATTCTTGTACTTTTCTTGACTAGACTGGCCTTTTGGTAAAATCTTTTCGACGGACGGCACATTTAAAATCTCTTCTAGATTTTAGTTGTTCCGTAGGATACGAGGCATTTTAGGACTTAACATATGCTCCTGCATGGCCTTGGCTAGTCTGTTCTTGAACGCGTTCATACTCGTAGCGTCAACAATATCTTCAGGGAGGCTGTTCCACATGTTGAGCAGTCTTCATCAGCAGGCGTTGTTGGACGTTGCCACAGTGTGGATACTTTGAAAATTAGCTTCAATGAACTCTTTACGAGCGTGGAGGACTAACTTCTCATCTAGATCTTGAAATTTCTTTACTGCTGTCTAAGGATCTCTAAGAATGAGTATTAGTGGATCAATGACGGGTAATAGAGTCCACTGGAGTTAACCTATGTAAGTAAAGTGTCAGTAAGTTATTGTCGACGAGCGAGCAGAAGGCGGTTGCTAGGTGTCGAGCTTCGGATAAAAGTCCAGTCGCTTCTAAATTAGCGGTGTTGCTCTCCCTTAGTCGTACTGAATCTTTATTTACGTGTGACTTGCGTTCTCAACCAAAGCTGAGACCAGGCTTCAACTCGACCAGGCGCTGGCGAAAGAACAGTTTATTTCAAGCCTTTTAATATATGTGTTATCACTTAATTACCGGCTTGCATTGTGCTTCTTTTTGGGGCCAATCAAATAATGTGTTTGTTCATTAAATGAATCGAATTTTTTCAATTACTACTTCGAGGCTTGTCAAATTAGACGAGAAACTACAAATTACTTCCTATTCTGAATTAGCTGTCAAGGTAACAGTTTTGCCCAGCTCGCCCATTCATATTCAGGGTCAAACCGCATTCTATAGGCAGCTTCTATTGCAGCTACCTCGGCCTGTTCCTTTGAACTCATTTAACTCTTCAATGAGTCCTTCCGGCTGCACCATCTCTTCATACACGATTATCAACAAAGCAGTATTCATTTTGTTTACATTATACTTTCATGATTTCTGATACTGATATTTAGGAGTGCTAAAGCTTTGAAGAATGTCAGCATATTCACAGGTAACGAAATAGACTATTACGAGATGTATGGGGGAATTAAGAAGGATTTCATGAGATTACCAGTACTTAAAAGAAATATTTTGAACTTGGTCTCGCAATCAATACGTGATAAATAATAATCATTGATTTCCACGTATAATGCTATTTTCAAAGCTGTGGGTCAGCTTTCAGATCGTGAATTAAGTTATCATGATCCATCATATTTTGTGTCTCCGATTTGCCGCTAGATTGGGGAATGATTCGAAGCAGAATGAATACTGGCGGCTTGGTGGCATGGCTAATGTACGTTGAAACTCGTGCGTTTTTTCCGATTGATGAAGAATACTCGTGATTTTATTAGTTGGAGGACGACGCTGAGTCATAGCATTCCCTGCATCTTAGCTGGGGGCGACTTGGGTGTGTTCAATGAGGGTTGTGGCCACAGACCTTATAAACCATAATTGTTTGAAGTACGTTATATGAAGGAAGAGTTCATGTTAGAACACAGGGACCTGTGCAGTGCTGGTGGTGTTAAGCCCTATGCATTTTCTATTTTTTACATCATTTTTTTTCGGTGGATGATTAACCTGATTATCAAAACTTGTACCATTTTTAGCGATTTACCACAAACCACTCGTATCGCTAAACCACTCTGGTCCTTGCAATCATTGTGTCTAAATTGTTTCCTTTCCCGCACTCGGACGGCGACGAATCTTGATTCTTGACGCGCACGCACTGAGGGACTTGCTCAACATTTTAGTGACATTATTCCTCTTCGTTTCGTTACTTTTTCACTGTAGGGCTTGGGCAAAAATTAAGATGTTACGTGTACTTGATGTTGAGCGCGCAGCGTTGGCCTAAAATTTGATACTTTTAAATAACATCCAACGTTCACCCTTAATAATTGTTAAACAGTTAAAGTATCAAATAAACTTGGGCAATCCAAGCTTCACTCACCAAATGCCTAGTTTTCTGGTGCAATAATAACTAGTTTAAAATACTCATAAACGCAGCACGGAACAATAAGAAAAACAGTCAAAAAAGTAATATTTAATAGCGAACAACTAAGATTTGGAAAAGCACGGAACGTTGCACTTGCATCATATAACAGCAGGGGTCAGGCACTTTCGTACTGGCTATTATATAGGGACTGATAATACACGTCGGAACCGGACCACATTACAACTTACTACGTGACATGACGCACTAGTTCTTTATTACGACAATATGCATACAACTATATTTACCACATAGCTGCCAAGTCGCACACCACGCTGGAAGCATTAAAAGCCATATCAGTTCCAAAATGCAGAAAGCCTATAGGGTCTAGGTACACAACCACTTCTTAGGTCAGCCTCCTTTCCATGGATGTGCAACCCCTGCATACCTCTGAACCTTGCTGCAGCCAACATCCAGCGCCAAAACCTGATTTGCCCATCAGAAGCAGAGTGGGATGACACACAGACACTTATCGAGAGTAAGTAGTTTAGCAGCATCTATTGTATACTTTTTCTTGGTATGATCAAATCAACGTGATGAGGTTCAAACAAGTTAACGACTCACACACTGAAGGACTACTGACTTGCTAACAAAAATGCAGACAATACACTAGCCAAGAAAGTTTCTATATGCTACGCCTGAGGGACAGAGGGTATGCCTCAAGACGACGCTGGGAAAGTCTTCTGGGTTCCTTGAACTTCGCGGCTCAGCTCATCCCAGAATACCGCCACCACTACTTCCTGATTGCGAAGCCCCAACTACTAAGCCCAGCTCACAAAAGAGACCAGAGGCATCCGATCCCAAAGACTCTCCTCACCGGCTTAGACGGACAACGACTGTGCGCGCTCGGTCATAAAAAAGATGGGAAGCAAGTCCACCGATCTCCAGCAGGAAGCCTCGGTGCTATTCCATTTGTGCAACAGCAGACGACTCCTACTAGACGCGCACAGAATCCCCAGTCACCTGAACATCTANGCTGTGCTGAGACCACCTCCTCCCCAAACTTCTTTACACGGACAGTGCTACGATTGAAGGCATGCAGACTGCGCATGCTGGCTGTGGCAACACTCAAGGTCAACGGTAGAAAAGCTGCCAAAGGCCGCTTTCTTCCTTTTTCTTTATCGCTACGATTAAATTCGAGGAAGAAACAATCCAAAGATCAAATAGAGCTTTTGAAATGTTAAAAGCAAACAGCCTAAAACTCCGAGCTCTAATTAGATTGTTTTCGTTCCTCAAACGAAAATTTTTAGAGCTGGAGTGCAGGAGAGAGCGGGCGAAAGCGGACGGGGACGATCAAGCAGTCTGGATCAGACGAAGGGCACAGTAGTCAATGTGGGCAAGTACCCTTCCCAATCACCAACCCGAAAGCAAGGCAACCCCTAACAAGGGATGATGCCAATGTAAATAGCTTCAAAATCAAGGCAGATCAAAATCAATACAGATATTACTACTCACTCCGTAAAAGAAGTCGGAGCTAGAAGCCATGGTAGATCTAAATAAGCTTACTTTAATCGGTTTCACCGCAGCGAAGCCTAAAACTCTAGATTGTCATAGGAGAAATGCGAGCTCATTCTACCGGGAAATGTACTATTCCATAACCTAGAAACTGGACCAAGAGGCATCTGTGTGTATCTATCAAAGGACTTCAAGCCAGTGCTGTGTGAGGATATGAGCAGAAACTTTGAAGAGGTTATACTTGTTGAATGTAAGCAAAGCTAGGCAGCGCTACTTTGCAATGTAGTGCCGCTACCGCTACCGCTACATGCTCTAAATGTAGCGGGCGCTACCGCTACCGCTACACCCACTAGATTTTAGCGAGTGCTACCGCTACCGCTACAGTAAATTGTAGCGCCGCTACATTAGCCGCTACAATACCCAAAATTATTGGAAATCTCTAAATAATTATTGTTCTGCTATTGGGATTTACTCATAAACATATAATAGATAATAAAACATTTTCAAAACAAATCAATTCAACTTTATTGCAATTAACCTATTAATTTTTTATTAATATTTTTATTTTATTTTTTATTTTATTTTTATTTTATTTATTTTTTTACTAATTAACCTAAAAAAAATTAACCTAACCGAAGTAGTACAGGTTAGACACAGTAAATAAAAGTTGCAGTTATTTTTATGTTTTACCTTCCCTACATGGATGTCTACTTTGATCTACCAATCTCAAAAACTATCCACATATACAGATAAAAAATCAGTCTTTTATTTGTATATATCTGTGGATTATTTTTGAGATTAGTAGATTAAAGTAGACATCCATGTAGGTAAGGTGAAACATAAAAATAACTGCGTAAAAATAATTGTAAGCAAACTAAAACATGAAAAAATACCTGTAAGTGGTAACTGGTAACAACTTAACAAGTAACAACTAACATGTTGACACTAGTTTTCAAATAATATTTAATACTATTAGGTAAAATCTGAAGGCTTTATCTACAAATGTAGCGGCAGCGCTGTAGCGGCAAAACCTCGTATCGCTACTGAAATATGTAGCGGGCGCTACCGCTACATTGCCTTAAATGTAGCGCCGCTACCGCTACTGAAAATGTAGTGGCCGCTAGTAGCGGCCGCTACATGTAGCGCGCTAATGCCCACCTGTGAGAAAGTCATACCCGGTACAGCTTCAGGAGAGCGAAGTCGAAAGGGATCTGGGGGTCTTCGTTGACAGCAGCCTGAATTTCGGGGAGCATGTGGCAAGAGTGACGACAAAGGCAAACCAGGTGGTGGGGGTGTTACGGCGTAGTTTTATGGCATAGTTTCGACATCCTCGACGAAGATTGTATGTTAAGCTTTAAGAGAGTCTTGTGAGGCCCATAGTTGTTCACGGACATTCTGTCTGGCAGCCGTTTTCACAAGACTCTATGTGCTGACAGAGAAGACGGTCAGAGACGGGCCACCAAGCTCCTCTTTTCGATCAGAGACTTGCCATACTCCGAGAGGCTTGAAGCGTAGCGTTTCCCCTGCCTTGAGCATAGGCGCCTGCGGGGTGATCTTATCGATATGTACAAGTACGTGTACGGTCTGTACAGGATGTTGAAGCTTAAGCTGAAGCTTAAGCTCACAAAGGGCAGATGTCGACTCATCGTACGTAGCAACTTCTTTTCACAGCTAGTAATTAACTCATAGAATAGTCCGTCAGAGTCGGTCGTCACAGCGCCCTCTGTAAACAGCTTCATGAGTAGGTTCGACAGCTTCTGGAGGGACAACCGTGTCCTGTACAGCCCTTCATGCTACGAGTGATGGGTATCCGAACATCTTTGAACAGACACTGTGACGTGCTCGGTGCTGGTAAAAGTTGTTGACCGATGAACAGGACTGTAAAGAACCTTAAATCGTATTTTCAAAGTCTACGCCCTGCGTCTCCATCTTGTTGCACCAATGAGATTTTGCTCTGATTTCACCTGATCATTTCTGGCCATCTTTTCACGCTTCCTAACTGAGTCAACCTCTGGACCAATTACCAGAATAAACTAGTCTCGATATTTTTTTAACTCTTTATTATCCTACATTTCACGGCCTCATTAGAACCTCTAAATTCCTACGATAGCCACGATTCCCACAAAACCTTCAAAGGTCCAGCTAAGTTTGTTCTAGTGGAGAGTCGGGTTAATTAAGTGTGGAAGTAGGGCCATGGGTTGTACAATGTACTTTCAATGAAGACGATACTGCCTTGAGCAGGGGCTGTTGACTTCCGGAGTTATTGCTTCAAGTACTTAAGTCTAAACTTTGTTGGCTGCTCTGCTTGAAATGTTTCTGCAAGAAAAATAAACATATATGAGATGATCCTGTTGGGGATTGCCGGGCCCATTAATATTTGGTACATTCTTCCCATGGCATTATCTTGATGATCCGTCCTCCTTTCTGAAATCGGAATTTACATTTACGATGAACCATCTCATCAGCCACTAGAGACTAGAAGCATGCTGCTCATTGACTTAACATCTTTTTGAGGTATGTTTATTGCTTGGGATTGTTACGGGCATTTATTTTCTTTTCAGCAGTCTGACCAATGTTACGGGCATCGGGGCATGTATTTTCTTATCAGCAGTCTGAACCAAGGTGTTTAGCTAAATTACGGAACTACGGAAAGAATGTTCCTAAACTCGAGGACTTGTCTGAAATTTGTTGCAACTTGATTCTTCTTCTTCTTCTTTTGGAGCTGAGCCTCTGAGGGAGCTCTGGAGACTCGTCCAAGGCAGCCCCCCGACAGAATAGTGCTCAGGATTTGCGCAACTGTGGGAAAAAGGCAGAGATGAGACATTGCAGAGAGCAGCCATGTTAAGAGACTGGAGCTGTTCGACTGTATTATCAATGATAAATATTTTAAGAGATTTATTTGAGCGATATTTTTAACCAAAAAATAAAAAAATTGGAGGGGGTACTCTGACAGGCTTTAAATAATAGCTTTTTTTCGTGGATCACATTTTTAATTTTTTAACCTATCAGATATGCAAACTTTTTAAATCTTTCTATTGTGTTATGTAGCATCAGTATTAGGCCTTTAATGTCCATTGACAAAATTTTTCTACGTCAAATAGATTTTGAGTTGTGGGGGTTTTTGTTCAAAAAACGAAAAGTGGTCTAAGTTACCCCGCCGGTCTAAGTTACCCCATTTTACGGTACACGTTATGGAATGGCCAAGCCAGTTGCCGGACTTCAATCCGATTGAAAATTTGTGGCGGTATTTGAAGATTCAAATTAAGAAAAGGTCCCCAACAAACATTGAGAATCTTAAGGTGGTGTGCCAAGAAGAATGGTATAAAATACCAGTCAGCATCTGCAAATCATTGGTCGAGACGTATAGAAATAGACTGGTATCTGTTGAGCTGAATAAAGGGTATTCAACCAAGTATTAAATTAAAATAATGCGGATTTATTGTTTTGTACGAATACTTTTTTCACCCGAAGAAGTTAACATGTTGCATTAATTTTTGTTGCATTGAGATTTAATTTCTATTGATGCTATTTTTGAATACAATGCGCCTCTATACATAATATAAATCACTTCTCCTGTTCAGTTTGTGTACTTACATACATTAAAATACGATTTTCAAGTGTACAAATATTTATTTCCCCCCACTGTATGTTCTTTGCAAACGCACTTCCTCTCATGCCAGTGATGCCACAGAGGACAACATCACTAGCCAGTAGCCAGCTTTGTCCCTCGCGGCTCGCACCACGCGGCGCCCCGCGCCAGGGCTACCCATCTTTTCTTCATTACAAATCCCAGTTCCTCGTCTGCTCACGCTCACCTCTTCCCTTATGTCCCCACTTCTTCCCTGGTTCAACTCCGAAATTCTATTCTCAATTCAGTTCAGTCAGTTGACATTTCTTCCTCGACTGTATCTGTATCAGATACTTCTTCTGGCAGACTGGCATCAACTTATCAAGGTGGCCTCAGCAGTCAGCAGTCAGCCCTCAAGGAGAGTTGCATTTCAATAGAGCATAGCCTAGTAAGCCTACCTAATGATCTTCAGGGCTGCTGCCCAAATTTTTCAAGACCTTGTTAACTTCAAATATTCTAGCCACACAGCAATATTTACAGATGGATCTTGTGTCAGTTGTGTGACTGTGTGAGCACTCCTAGGTTGTCCTGGTGGTAGCGACCTAGCCATAAGTCACAGAGTAGATCTTTTCCTCTCCTGGCCATAATCCATTTGACCTCAGTTGCACTGTTGCAGTAGCAACTCCCTAGTCCCTCCAGGCTCCAGAGGGGTCCTATTAAACAGGAAGCTTTGTCTGAATGTTCAGGTAATTGAATCCAAATTATTTGCAAAAGCAGAAGGCTTGTGTTGGTCACAAACCAACCTTCAATCAGAAAATGTTGCAATTTTCACAGATTCACAATCCTCAATTTGCATGATAAGTCACTACTGGTAGTCAGATAAGAGAATAAAGAGATAGACAACCTACTTCCTACTAGGAAGTAGGTTGTTCCTAGTCCTAGGAAGTTCCTAGTCCTACGGTCCTACACTCCTACCTAAGATTAATATTTGAAATACAAAATAAAATCATGTCACTAATGCTCTCCCATCCCATGAGGCATTGAGGAAATACAAAATAAAACCATGTCACTAATGCCCTCCAATAAGGCATCAGGCATTGGGGTGTGCATCTAGTAGGCCTATGTCACAGTCCCAGCCCAGTCTCCCAGGGCCCAGGCCACTTGCCAGTTGCCACCATGGTTATGATGTTATTGAGGGCAATTAGGCTGCTGACCGGACAGCCAATGATGCCCACATGCTTGGTTACCATACCTTCACTGGCCTCACTCCCAGCTCAAAAGAGGAAGTGGAGATGGAGAAACTATTGCATGATAGTATTCAGGCCAGCAGGAATCAGCTGTGGGTGGATTGTGGATGGATGAAGACATGAAGTAATTGCATCAGGGAGAGGCTGCTTTATCACTTTGATTTAATTGATTAGAGATGAGGTAGGATAATGGCCCTGGGCCTCTCATAGTCAGTTTCAGTTAGTCACTGTGCCATTGAGACAGCTTTGAACTTTGATCAGACTCCAAACTGGGCATGCTGGAGTCAGAGCCCGTTTGGCTTGCTTTAATCTTGTAAATAGCCTTCTGTGCTCATGTGGAATGTGGATCCCGTGAGTTGTTGGACAATTGAACACTTGCTGTTACACTGTGGAGTGTCAAGTGTGGACTGCCCTCTGGGGCCTGGGCCAGCATTCTCTCCCACCCAGGCTGGACCTTCAGTAACTTGTGCATACTCATGTGAGGCTCAGTTTAGGGCATGGATATAGCAACTAGCTGGGCTGGGAATTTCTATTCTATTCAATTCCTTACCTTGTGTTGATTCATTTTTGTTTTGTTATATATATATTTTTTATTTCCATTTTTTCATTTTATTTAATATAGTAATGAGAGACATTGCTTTGGAATGGGCAATAACATTGTATGAATATAATTTGATTTTGCATTTTGGTACTACTGAATAGGTTTTCTCAGTTTATATTAAATTAGTGTGCATTACCTGCTGATGGCTTTTGTGGGGGATGGGGGCTCTACGTTTGTTTGTTTCGTTTCAAGCATCCTCTTCTTCCCCTTGTTGTTGTACCAGCCACCAGGTGAGGGCACCATTGTCTTTTAATTACGTAGTCACCAAGTCATACTTGAACTTCTTCAGCACTAGGATGCACAGTTTGAATTGGTTATTGGGCCACCTCTATGAGGAGGCCTATGTGTACCATGGCCCATGTGTGAGGCCCATGTGGTATATAGACAATGTGGGAAACCCATGCTTTAGGAATTTATTGATTTGTAGCCAATTTTTGAAACCCTTGGTATCATGATCTTGTTACAAATGGTCTTGCACGGCTTGGCCGTGTTCTGCGGCTCTGCCATGTTCCACTGCTCTGCCATGTTTCACGGCTTGGCCGTGTTCTGCGGCTCTGCCATGTTCCACTGCTCTGCCATGTTTCACGGCTCTGCCGTGAGAAAAAAAAACTTGATTCAATCTGTGAAGTTAGTGATCACTGGCTCACAATCCACGTCCTGGCAAATCCATCACCTCCATTTACTTCCCATAAACTGGAACTTCATGGTTATCTTCAAATGCCAAAGGGGTCCAAACTTTGAAGCAAAATAATTGTTGCTAATTCTTATTTCTTGGGCTAAGGCTTATCCTGAATTCCTGAAATCTGAAGGCTGAGCGGCTCTTCCTTCAGGTTCAGGATAACCCATACTCCATAGCTTTAACCCTTTGTAACCCTTCAAGTGAGTGATTTTAAACAATTATAGTTGAAGTGGCTGCTTGGAACTTGGCCATAATGGCATAAGGCTTCAGGCTCTCTGGTGCTGGCTCAGCCTGAGCCTGAAGGCTGAAGCCTTATGGATTTTATGTTGTTGTGGACTTGTGGGCTGTGGCTGACTGGTGACAGGTGACCAGAGGCTTCAACTGTAGTTGATGTGTTTAACCCTCCACTGCCATATGTCACTCTCTGGAAACATAACATTCAACTTGAAATATATGTAAACTATGGTATTGAGTGTAGCAACCTGACACCTGAGGAAGTTGTCACGTTTGTAAGCAATAGAGAACATTTGAAAGTTGTTGTATGTGGGGCAGTGCGCAGGTAGAGGGTTAAATTCATCCATTCACTACTCAACTCTGGTCCCAGTGTGCCAAGTGGGGTGCCTGTAAGTTGGCAGTGTCGCCATGACAGCATGGCAGTGTGGACTATGGACTCGCTGGTTTGATCCTTAACAGTTAAAGCCTAAATTAATTAGCCTTAACACCATACAACAGTTGAACTCCCTCTAGTCCCTCAAAGGCTCAAGTTAAACATTTTGTGCATTTTCTACCCCCAATCCCCCACTAGTCACTATGGCACTACCTTAGTAGTACCTTTCATGCAGAATTTCACTCACCACCTTTTATTTTTAATTTTGGCTGTTTGCTGAGTAAAGTAAAATTTTTTTGTATACAACAATAAAAAAGGTGTTAACTGTTCAACATGCTAAGAATTAAGAAACTTCGGGATTTAAACTATATTCTAAATGCTATGGTAAGCCAATTGGAGACCACTCAGAAGTTGAAATGGGCTTTCCAACTACGTAGATGGACTAATCAACTAACAAACTAAACAAAGGAACTTGAGCTTAAGGGAGTCCAAACTCCAACAAATTTTTTTGAGACTTCGATGAAGATTATTTACCCTTTTAGGGACCAAATTTGTTACAAGTATAAAATAATAAATTGCATTTTGATGCAATAACATAACAATAGTTATCATACATTGCATGGCATTGCAGATTTGCTGTGATGGCATAATTGGCATTGGCACTACCACTGTACATGGTTGCAGAGCAGAGAAAGTTTTATACACTCCCTTAAGTTCATTTATGGGTATTACCACTTATGAGTCATGAGCAAGATACCTCTTACAGAAAATTGAGATTTCAGTCTTTTCATCTTTTAATAGAAATTTGGGAAGGCTTTGAATTCCTTGTGTTATGATTTTTCTTTCATTGAATTGTTTAAAACATTGAAATTAGATAGTAAACAAATTTTGACCTGTTAATTAAATGTACGTACTATATATAAATATATGTCCTTAAATCACTCTCTTATTTCAGACTAATTTGTACCATTTTATGAAAGTACCAGTAGCTGCACACTTACATAAAAATTAATGACAATGATGATATTATAGTGCTTCCTTTCAAGATGCCTTGATTCAATGTCCATCTTGAACAAAAAATCCTTGGATGAAAGCTGATGGATCTTATATTTTGCGAGCCCTAGGAAGCTTTCCATTGGCTTAGCTGCTAATTTTATCCAGCATTTAAAGACTTACATTGATTTCATCAATGAATAAAAGGACAGAAGCTCATCAAAACAGCTGTAGTAGCTGGAGAGGAGCAAATAAAGGTGCTGGGTATAACTGTTGGAGACGCTGCAAATGGAAACTTGCTGGCTACCCTCGGAACTTGATTGGCAACCGCAAGTTCATTGCTCTATTTTGTGCCATTATTTTAATTGTTCTGTACCTGTTGTCATCATCACTTTCTGTGTCAAGGTGGGTTCATAATACTTTAAATGTTAGCAGTAAATTTATACTGACAAGTGAATACAAATTATTATCTTAATCCAATTGTGTCCTTCAAATACATGCTCATGTATGACTGAGGAAATGATCTGAAATAATGTGAAATTATATTTCTCAGACCTTATATTGAAAAGTTGATGTATTTTCGATCTTGTACTACTTTGATTTCACATAAAAAAGTACAGTTACGGTACTGTGAATTATCTGAAGCGGTCAAAGGAACATGATTAGTAGGTATTTATGCATACTTTGATATCTGGAATGAAAGATATGGCGCTCCATTGTTTATATCTAGACCTATTAAGTTATAGTATAGGTTTATAACTGTTTTTTACCATCTTCTCTTCTCAAACATTTTTTTGTTCCAGATTCTACCTAACAAGAATTCTTTTGCCTGACCTCTTGGAAAATTTTGAACTTTCAAAGAATTCTGATGACCTCAAGAAGCCCAGGTAGCATTGGTATTAAGTTTGAAATAATAACATGTTTGAAATTGCAATTACACTAATCTTTTGACCAATCACTGTGTTAAGATTTTTCAGTTAGATTTGAAAAAAGAGAAGTGCAAAATTTACCTTAGTTCATCCCAGAAGTGTGATTGAGAGCATAATAAATGTATCCTATTGGAAATATTGGGTGTTCAAATTACATAATTTATTAATAAAATTTTTAGGTGATAATTTCTGAACTGACTTGTCAATTCCTGTTCCAAAAATTGTCAAGATTCTTAATTGTTAAGGAGCAAGTACTACCTATTTCAGATTCAACAAAAAAGATGCTGCCAACACCTAAGATTTGATTTACAGACATTTTTATTAACACAACTCATCCCTATGCTGAAAACCAACTGAAAACATGATCATCTGTTCATTGTTTTCTTTTGACCCACTGTAGGGTTTATGCTAGCATTATATATACCTAGTTGCAGTCATCAACTGGACTGTGAATTCATCAATGACTCATGACTCATCATTCCTTAAATCAAGTGGTGACGCAATGACAGTGCCATGCTTGATTTAATGATTGATCTTGACTGCCTGTTGAATATATTTCCATTATGTACGTATATGAATTATCTGGCTTTCATAATGTTTTTTTAACCCTGATGGCTACCTCATCATGTTATTTCTGCAGACCAAAGGTAGTGTCATTCATGCTTCCATATTTTATGCTGTCCTGATTGACATAACTCCAATGACAGTCAGTTTTGAATCCCGCAGTATTTTTCCTTGATTATTATTTCAATTGATAATGATTTTTTTAGATTGATTTGGTAAGAAGTGGTAATAGGTAAATCAATTGTAATATATATTATTTCTTTCCATAATCCCCCTCAGATTGGTATGGCAAGGGGGAGGGAGTGCTATGGATGACATAACACCCGATGTTGACCACCCATTCACCGAAGCTCCAAGGCATAAACATTCCCCTCCACCAGTAGCCTGGGAGAATCCTAGTGGCTTCGTTCATCACGGTGGTCGCGGTGATGCCAAGATTCTTGTTTTTGCTTCTAAAAGAAAAGGTTCTGCCATCCTACGTGCCATCACTGAGCTATTGGAGATGATTAAGTTCAAGTCAGTGAAGAGAATTTTTTATTTGGATAGTCTAATTTATTTTACTACTGAAAATCATGCTTAGTTGATTATTTGTAAACATTATTTTTTCAATTATCAAAATGATGTGTTATGTGCATGTTGAAATGATGAGTGAATAATTTATTCTATTATTAACAATAATTATAATTTGTTATATAATTTTTAATAATATTTCTTCAGATTAGCTGAATAATTGTACTGATTGATTCTGCTACTGAAGTCAATGGTTAATTGATACCCAATCTGAATAAATTGCACTAAATTGACAAAATAAAAGATCATTCAACAAATCTTTGCTTAGGTACTTTTGAAAACAATTGGACCTGATTCAACGAAGAGATGCATAATTGATGTTATCATTTTATTTGAATATCCTTTATTCCAGGATTCAAATTGTTCTATGAAACATCCCTGTGGCTAGTCAATATGATTATTAGATAGGTTAAATTTGGTGTTTTTTATTACTTCAATTTTGCAAGAATTATTATTCTGTTGCAGGTTTGATGTCATCACTGTTATGCCAGGCTCACCAATGCCTGTCTTAACAGACATCCACACCAAGTATAAATGTTTCATACTTGATGACTTCAAGATGTATTTGAACCGCAGCGCAAGCCAGCGCAAAATGATTGATAATTTCATGGAAAAGAATGGAATTGGCATGATTGCCTTCATTGTGAGCAACAATGCCTCAAGGATCGGCAAGCAAGAACAACTTAAAGGCTTTCCTGTCCTGCTCCACAACAAGCTCAATGCAAAAGTACATATAACATTTTATTGAAGTTAATTTAATAAGCTGCCATTTATAAATTATTGTTATTGGAAAGTTGTAGGTGTTTTAGTGATTTATTTGGGGGAAAAGTTTTAAACACTACTAGCACTGTAAGGAAAAAATTCAATTAGACTTGTGTTAGGGTTATTTCTTATTTCTTCCTAGCATTGCTCATCAAGAGTAAACTAGTTGATTTATTTGAGTGTCATACGGTACCTGAAGCCTTCAAATAATTGAGTACCATCTGTGTAATATATGGTACATATCTAATTTATTTACTTTGAATCCAGTAATGTTTTGCATTTATCAATAAGTATAAAGATATTTGAAAACTTATCTTTTCTGCTCTGGACCATCAGGAGCTGCGACTGGCGAGCAGCAGCCCTGCAGGTCTGTACCGAGTGCTGCGTGAGGGAGCGTCTGTGAACCTCACACGACGTGGCGACCATCCCTTGCCCGTGTCCGTGATGCTCCCTCAGCACCCCCTGCTGCTGCCCCTGGTGGAGGCTCTTGTTCCCTCAACGTCTGATGTGGACACCTACTTGCCTGCTGCCTTACTGGTGACGTGACATGTTACTGGCCCACTGCTTACGTTCATAAAAATCTGTTTATTAACATCTCAATAAGTGTGTCAAAGCAGAGTATGAATTCTTGCTGATTTTGCAACGTCTGATGTGGACACCTACTTGCCTGCTGCCTTACTGTGACGTGATATGTTACAGGCACACTGCTTAGGTTTATAAAAATCTCAGATTACAAACATCGCAATAAGTGTTCCAAAGTAGAGAATAAATTCTTGCTGATTTTGCAACGTCTGATGTGGACACCTACTTGCCTGCTGCCTTACTGGTGACGTGATATGTTACTGGCCCACTGCTAAGGTTCATACAAATCTCAGATAATTAACATCACAATAAGTTTGTCAAAGTATAAAATAAATTCTTGCCGATTTTATGTGCCCGTTGTTGTGCATTTTATCTTTTATTGAAATATTTAATTTTATGCTGTACTCCCGACCAGTAAATTTTCTGGCTGACAATGTACAGGTTGGTGATTTAAAGGTCAAAGAGAATATATGAGGTTCATTCTTTATCCAGTATTTTTCTTCGTCTCTTCTAAATTTAGATTATGTGGTGCTAGAAGTTATATATACCTACCTATTCTTGCTCAGTGTTGATGCCGTTAGAGATTGACGACGACCGAGTTTGACTGCAATTCTAGATTGGCAAGTTCTTGATTCACATCCTATCATGTAATCAGGCAGTTAGTAGAAAAAATTAGAAAAATTATTTGCATAGGCAATATCTTTATTTAGGGGAACTAGTCCCGAAAGACGAGACATCATCGCTGTATGGCCGGCAGGACACGAGTGACCTCGCGGTTCACTGATATCTACGGGGGAAAATAAGGGGAGAGGAAGCTTGATCTAGTAAACGACCTGAGCTCTCACTAGCTCGGCTTCAATTGGAAATAAAATCGTTGAACCATAAAATCACCGAACCTGGTGGTGCTGCTTTTCTCTTATGCCTTATTATTGTGTTTACATAAAACTTAACAAGGTTTAAAAGACCAAAATAGAATACCGTACCTGCTTTAGATAACAGCCATATCAGAACGATTTATAACGTTCACCTTCTATTTTCCAGGACGTGGGTAGAATAGACGGTATCCGGCGCGTGCTGCTGGGGGTGGACTTGTCAGGGTGGCTGCAGAAGCTCCTGTTCCTGGACGCGCTGTCCTTCCTTGACGCTGGCCTCAGCCTGCCCCTGGAGCGCTACATCCTCGTGGACGTTGATGACATCTTCGTGGCTCGTAGTGGCATCAGGATGACCGATCATGACGTTAAGGTAAACATTCTCACTCTTTAATATTGTAAAGTAATTATACAATATACCTACATTCATTTTTACTAGCCGATATTTATTCCTTAAAATTCTATGACTGTATGTATGTAAAAGATGTACCGTATATACAATATACATTTCTTTTTACTAGCCGATATTTATTCCTTAAAATTCTTTGACTGTACGTAAATGCTGAATGCATACCGGTACTTGATTTCTTTGTATGCAATAGGTAGGTAATAACATCAATATAAAGGGATTTGAACACCATGTTGTGTTGGTTTTCCATTGCCACGTTTTTCATCTTTTATTGCAATTCAATTTGGGTGATTCATCGTGGATCCAGGCTGATGAATCCTGACATCGTGGGGACAATTTCCATTTTTTCACACTCAATTTGAATGGCAGTTCAATTTTTCACTAAACCTTTGACTTCAGTTGAACAAACTCTGTGCCATTACAAGGTTACTTTGATCTGAGGGACCGCGATAACCTACTAAGGAAAATATTCCTAATAGGCTCAGAATTATCGTGCAGCTAGCAATGTCATTTACACACAATACTCATTAATATGCTCATTAATTACAATACTTACAATATTCATACAATACTCATTAATTCACATACAAGGCTCATCCATACTTAGGAAGGGACAATTTTCTGTGTATTTTTGATAGATACTAAATTCTCACAGCGCAAACATTGTTTTTGCTCAGCTTGATGCAGTCCCAAATGCTAACAAAACCGAAATTATGTAAGGAAATGATTAGTTAACCATAAACCTAATTTGTACCAGTCAATGCAGCTATAGACTTTGCATTAATCCTAGACCATAATACTACCTACCTTAATAATTATGTGGGCAGACAAGCATGGAATTCTGTTGCTATAAAATATTTAAAGATTTTCTCGTGTTTACGACGTTTGGACGATCCTGAGGGATCGACCAAATATTGCAATGAAATAATATTAATATTGAAATATGAAATAATAATATTGCTGGTGTGATTCTTGTTTGCTTGCAGGCGATGCTGGAGTCGCAGGAGCGGCTGCGCGAGAAGATACCAAACTTCACGTTCAACCTGGGCTTCAGTGGCTATTATTTCCTCAGTGGCAACGCCGCTGAGAATCTTGGTGATAAAGCTCTTGTTGGTGAGCTAAATATGTTGTTGCATCGCACTGTTGTGGCTTTGGTCACGTTACTGTTTTTTTTCTTCAAAGTGGAGTTTAAATATGAAGCAACTTACGTAGTTGGTGCATTAAATATTTTTGTTTCTAATCAACTTAGTCGGTGCATTAAATATATTTGTATATATTGGCTCTTATCCACTTTCATTTGTTTTTATTAGCTGCCATAAAAGATATAAAAGATATAAATTGACGTATTTTGTAATTGCAGGAAATGCAAGCTCCTTCTGGTGGTTTGGTCACATGTGGAGACACACGCAGCCCCACAAACTGGCCACCGTTGATGACATCAAAGCGCCCATGCTCCTCAACAGACACTTCGCTAAAACTTACAACATCTCCGTTGACACAGGTTCATTCTATGGTTATTTTGATGTTTGTTCACATGCTAAGATGTTGAGACCTGAAGTTTTTTAATGAACATAGTAATGGTCATTAAATTAGGTAGGAAATTCCTGAACAGATGCCGCCATGTTATAAGTTGCTATATTTTTCATTAAACTAGTTTACAAATTAATCGTTTACTGATGAATGCCAGTTTAATTGCTGTCCAAATTTACAATGCGCTTGATGCTGACTACAGCTCTGTGACTTTCAGAGGCTGCAGCGTGGTGTGGTATGTGAAATATGTTCTACATTTCACTATGTACTGCTTCGTCTATGTTACTACAGTCCCTGATGTTAACAGACTACAGAATCATGTGGTTTATCGAACATGTCCTACATTTCTCTACAGCTTCGTCTATGTCACAACAGTCCCTGATGTTAGCAGACCGAACATGTTCTACATTTCACTACAGCTTCCTACATGTCATCACTACAGCTTCCTGCATGTCATCACTACAGCTTCCTGCATGTCATCACCACAGCTTCCTGCATGTCATCACTACAGCTTCCTGCATGTCATCACCACAGCTTCCTGCATGTCATCACCACAGCTTCCTTCATGTCATCACTACAGCCCCTGATGTTCGCAGGTTACAGCGTGGCGCCGCACCACTCAGGCGTGTACCCCGTCCACGAGCCGCTCTACGACGCTTGGAAGAAAGTCTACGGCATCCGCGCCACGTCCACGGAGGAGTACCCGCACCTCAAGCCCGACAGGTTCCGGAGAGGCTTCCAGTACCGGGGCATTAAGGTGCGCTTGATGTGTTCGTGCGCCGCCATCAACTGTTTCCAATGCCTAAGCATTTTATCTACCGCTTTAATTGGTACCTATTATGGTACCGCTTTAGTTGAGAAGGTTTTGGGAGCATCGTCGTAGGAATAACATTGAATTAGAGGCAGTTCTTCCCCAGCCGAGATGACGATGTACAAAATGAGGAAGGTTTTACCATGCAACTCTACTTTTTGGGATTGAGGAAGTTTTTGTGGCATTAGACCCAAAGGACCAATTGCCTTCCTACCCGTTTGCTCTTTTTGAGATCCCATAAAGACTGAAGTCTGTTATCGCTTCTGCTAAGATAAAGACGTGTTATGATATGGGCTCACGTCTTCTAGGTTGCATAAAGCATCAAAATCTTAGTCCGTCTTTTGTATTGTCGTTGCGGCACTGAGAGCACTCAGCCACTGATTTAAATATTTATATTTATCAGTATCACTGATAAATGTCTAAAACTTGTAAATATATTGTTAAGCAAGCCCAATAAATATATTGTGACCTGTGTGTATTTGCAATTAATAATCAATTACAATTGTATGAATCACCTATTGTGGAAGGAATTATTACCATTATTATTGTGACTATAATCTATCGTCCACTGAACTTTAATTACTTGTATAAATATATTTAAAAATTTTGCAATCACGTATGGTGCACTGAAGTCAAACTATTCAACAAGCCATTATTGTAGGAAGTTCGTATATTGCACTGAAGTCAAATTACTCACAAATTATTATTATAGGAATTACTTATAGTGCATTGAAGTTGGATTACTCACAAATTATTTTTCTAAAAGTCACGTATCTTGCACTGAAGTTGTTGCGACGGTTGCCCAGGTTCTACCGCGCCAGATGTGCGGTCTGTTCACCCACACTCTGTATTTCGAGTCTCCCGAGCACCCGGGGCTGAAGGCGAAACTCGACGCATCAATCGACGGCGGCGAGCTCTTCCAAACCATCGCCCTCAACCCGGTACGCTAAAACATTATAATATAATAGTTATCATATTATATTATTTATATTTATAATATTATTTATATTATATATAATAACGTATAATATAATATTAATAATATATAATATTCCAGCCATCTTAGGTTGCATGTTCATAATCTATTAAAGAGAAACGCATCTTGTTGTCTAATGAGGTCAAATGGACATGAGCATTAGTACTATTACTATATCAGCATAGCATGGTGGCCCTACTTGTGTACCTATATTTGACTCTCAGAGCTCCACAAAGGTGAGCGTGTGTTATATTTTCATCTATCGTGCTAACTTAACAAATAGTGATTCTATAATAATAATGAAATCTTCAATACTTCTCTGCCTTGAAACCTTACTACATATAAGGTTTCAAAGTTGTAACCTTATTATACATGAAAGCTTTCTTATTATATATAAGGTTCCTACCTTATTAATATTACAACCAGCTTAATATTAATTTTAACCACAGCATCTCAACCGCTCATAAGAACACAACAGATAACCTCTCATTGCAATACAGATCACATGCCCCCTTGCCCCAACAGATCAACCTGTAACTGCCCCCCTTGCCCCAACAGATCAACGTGTTCATGACCCACATGACCAACTATGGCAGCGACAGGCTGGCGCTCTACGTGTTCGAGGGCGTCGTGCAGGCGCTGCAGAAGAGAACCAACTTCATCCTCAAGACCGAGCCTGCCGTGCAGCTCGCGCAGCGATACTTCGACCTCTACCCTGAGGAAGAGGAGCCTTTCTGGGGGGTTAGTATCTCTGTTGTAAACTGGGCTGCACTGGGTCTGGGTTGTACTGGGTCTGTGTTGTAAACTGGGTTGTACTGGGTCTGTGTTGCAAACTGGGTTGTACTGGGTCTGTGTTGCTAACTGGTTTGTACTGGGTCTGGTTTGTACTGGGTCTGGTTTGTACTGGGTCTGGTTTGTACTGGGTCTGGTTTGTACTGGGTCTGGTTTGTACTGGGTCTGTGTTGTAAACTGGGTTGTACTGGGTTTGTGTTGTAAACTGGGTTGTACTGGGTCTGTGATGTAAACTAGGTTGTCCTTAGCATTCTTCATTGCGCAGGCGTTTCGCGTTTCATAGAGATATGATGAACAAGTTATGCCTTCTTGCCTTGTGTAAATGGTTACTGGGCCCTTGCCTTGCCATCGGTGCCTGTACACGAGGCCAATAGCACGGTAAGTAGTGGCGGTTATTATTTGAAAGTTGTTGTGACTGCCACAACTGTCCCCGTGTATAAGCGCTTTTATTTATCTGTCTTTAACGCGCATTTGGTGCTGAACCCGTTTTCTGAATGTTAAGTTTAGTTACCCGTCATTCATTTTGCACTGAATTGGTTGTAATGCAGGACTTTTTACTGAACATAATAACAGTTACCTGTTGTTCATATTCACCGTTGGCATCAAGTGAGCCTTTGTAGAGAACTGGTTCACTGAATGTAACTCAAGTTACCGCCATTCATTTTTCACAAAATGAGTCGTTGTGCAGGACCTTATTTACTGAATTTAAGTTAATTTACCCGCTATTAATTTTTCACTGCTGACCGTCAGGACCCATGTATGGACAAGCGGCACATGGAGATCTGGTCGAGCAACAAGACCTGCGACGAGCTGCCTGACGCGCTGGTGCTGGGACCGCAGAAGACGGGCACGACGGCGCTGTACACGTTCCTGGGGCTGCACCCGTCCCTGCAACACAACCTGCCCTCGCCCACCACCTTCGAGGAGGTCCAGTTCTTCTCCGGACATAATTACTTCCGCGGCCTCGACTGGTTAGTGAACGAATTCGGTTTTCCGTGTAGAAAAATATTAATTTAAATGGATTATTTTCAGTTTACATGAATCAACAGCGTATGTATTTGACAGTGTGATAGTGAATGCACAGATTCAGTTTGGTTTTCCGGGTAGCGAAAATATTAAAATGCTCTATTTTTAGTTTACATCAGTGGTTCCCAAAGTGGGCGATATCGCCCCCCTAGGGGCGGTAAGAAAGCAGAGGGCNCATCTAGATGTGTATAAGAGACAGGTACTAAATTTCAAGAAAGAGGCGTATGTCTGTGGGGGGCGCTAGAAATTCACTAGGAAGCCAAAGGGGGCGCCAGCCTGAAAAAGTTTGGGAACCACTGGTTTACATGAATTAACACCGTAGGGATGTATTTGAAAGTCTAACCCAGATTACAACTTTTGAAGTTTCAATGTAGTCACAAGGGATGGTGTTTTTAATGAAATACTAAACTAGTTTCATTCTCAATGTTTTATTCAATAATATTCAGGATGAATGTAAATAGACTTCAATAAAGATAGCATCACCTTGTTTTTGCAGCTTTCCTCTCCCATTTGAAAAAATGGGAGTTTAAATGGGAGTTTAAATCCAACCTGTTTAATTGTCATGGGATTTTTTTAGGATTTATAATGACAATAAATTATACTGAGTCTGTTTTAAAAAGAAAATGCCAACTGTTAACATTTCAAATTTGTGCAGGTATCTGAAATGGTTTCCTACGCGTGAGCCTGGCCAGATCATCTTCGAGAAAAGCGCGACATACTTCGACAGCGAGGTCGCTCCTGCCAGAGTCAAGGCGCTGCTACCCAACGCTAAGCTGGTCAGAGGTCTACTGTCACTTGTACGCACACAAAGTCCTCGACTTTCAATTATTTATTCAATTTTAAGTCGAGGACAAAAATGTTCCCGACTTTCAATTGATTATTCAATTATAAGTCGAGGACAAAAATGTTCTCGACTTTCAATTGGTTATACTTCCATTTCAAATAAACATAAGTTAATTTTAATTTTTTGTTTGGTGTGTAGAATTCATTGTTGTGAAGTAACGTGCATTGCAAAAAAAATTTATATATTAAACCTGTTAATTTAAAGCGGAGATTTAATCAATTATAAGGTCGTGGTCATTTTTGTGAGAAATCCTGTATAATTACTAGCAGTTTGGCTTTAGCTGCAAGAGCTAGATAATCCCTGCAATTTAAGATTCTTGTTATTAATATAGCCATTTCCATTATCTCACACATAACTTGTGTTAGCACATGTTATTTGGTTATAAATATAATGGCTTGTGTGAACACGTATTATTTAGCTGTTAATAACTGACTTGCCGTAAAAGGGGGTTACTTTGACTACTTTTTTTTAAGATGCCATTTTTTTACTATAGCTAAAACAAACTTCACTTGAAACATGCAAGATACAGGTCTAGGTTCGCTCACCATAAATTGCTGGCTCCTGCCTCTCATAGTTTTGATGTAATTTAAAAAAAGTGATGGTCATTGTTACCCCCCACTCTTGGAGTATCTTTGACTGGGTGGTAAAATATATTTTATTTTTTGGTAAAATAAACTCCAGGTTTTGGTGCATTGTAGTAGAACTCTTCAAGTTACGTATGCAAAAGACAAATTTGAGGGAAGTGTCATAGTTTGCAAATGGGGGGGCGCCGCCCCCCAATGGGCGAAATGTGACCACCTAATGGCAGCCGTGACGGGGTAATATTGACCGGCTTGGAAATTAAGTTAAAATTATCATATATAAGACTCTTTACAATCTGAAACATGAAGAAAAAACATTAATAGGTGTATCAAACAAAAGATGTTATATACCGTAAGCACCTATGGTAATCTAAACTTATTTCCAAGCCGGTCAATATTACCCCGTCAGGGCTGACATTAGGTAGTCAAAGTTGCTCCATTGGGGGCAGCGCCCCCTATTTGCAAACTAAAACACTTCCCTCAAATTTGTCATTTGCATATGTAACTAGAAGAGTTCTACTACAATGCACCAAAACCTGAAGTTATTTTACCAAGAAATAAAAAAATTGGAGGGGGTTCTACGACATGCTTTAAATAATAGCTCTTTTTCGTGGGTCCCTTTTTTCATTTTTAACCTATTGGATATGCAAACTTTTTCAATCTTTCTATTGTGTTACGTAGCCTCAGTATTAGGCCTTTAATGCTCATTGACAAAATTTTTCTATGCCAAATAGTTTATGAGTTTTGGGGGTTTTTGTTAAAAAAACTAAAAGTGGTCAAACTTACCCCGGGAGTCAAAGTAACCCTCTTTTACGGTATCTCAATACAAGTCTAATAATTAATAATGCCATGCCATATATTTGAGCTTTTCAAACGCTGTCAATATCTACAGTTGTTTAGAATTGTATAATATTTCAATCGCTTAACCTCCTATTGGTGGCGTTGTTGTCCTTTAGAATATTTGCACGTGGCTGTTAGTGTGATGCGTGCAGGTGGTGTTGCTGCTACCACCTGAGCGGCGCGCGTACTCCTGGTACCAGCACCAGGTGGCACACGGCGCTGCAGCTGCTCTCAACCACTCCTTCTCTGAGGTGCTCAGGGCTGACCTGCTGCCTTATCCACCGCGGGGCCTGGCAGAACTCAGGGCCAGGTAGGTGCCTCTATATTATTGGGGATGATATTTACCGATGTTAGACGAATTAAATTCCCATCATCGGATGATATTTAGTGAAATTATTTTTTTTAGCTCATTTTCTCATTTATGGAAAAAAGGCGCTATTGTGCTCTTCATGTCCGTCCGTCTGTCTGTCCATCCGTGACTTCACGTTTTCGTCGACGAGAAAATGCGCTCTCTGTTACTCACTGCAGTGAGTACTGAGTTATTTTTTTCTTCTACTGCCAACACGTTAGTATCTTGAAATGATTTCTTTACGTCGAGTACTGTTGAAAAATTCCTTGGATATTGTTGTATCTTTTTCTTATATCTTTTTCGTTTCACTCATTAATATTTTTTATAGGTATTTGTACGTATGAGGAAATAATGTTAGTATGAAACTGTAAAGATGGAATTTTAATCTAATTTTTCTCAACAAAATGCTATCTGTTTAAATCTTTATTACTTATGAACTTATTTTTTGCCGTTTTTGTGCAATAATTATTATGCCTTTTCGGGCTTTACTTGCATTACTTTCCTGATCATTTGGTTCTACAGCTCCAATAAAGCATATTAAATTCATTTATGCCTTATTATATATATGCTGTATATATGACGCATACGGTATTCTCCCTAAATATCAATGAATGCGGAGTCTACATGTATCTACCTACATTTTTCTACTTGAAAACCAAGTTACTCCAAGTTACCAACAAAGTCTCTCCAAGTTACTATCCGCAAATACCAAGGAAGGAGATGGCTCATTGTTAAATCTCGTTATATGATTCATGATTGCATTAAGACTTTGATTTAAGACTATTGCATTGTGTTTATCCTACTCTACCTCCGGCAGTAACGTGCTACTGAATCACAGCATTACCACGACCCTTCCTCCCCTCCAGGTGCCTCCACCCTGGGGAGTACGCCGTGCACCTGGAGCGCTGGCTGGAGCACTTCAGCCCTGAGCAGCTGCTGCTGGTGGATGGCGAGCAGCTGCGACAAGCGCCTGTGGCTGTCATGTCGCAACTACAGGACTTCCTGGACGTGCGGCCTGTGGTTGACTACGATAAGCTTATCAGGTGTGCTGGTGTGGACACGATAAGCTTATCAGGTGTGCTGGTTGGGACACGATAAGCTTGTCAGGTGTGCTGGTGTGGACACGATAAGCTTATCAGGTGTGCTGGTGTGGACACGATAAGCTTATCAGGTGTGCTGGTGTGGACACGATGAGCTTATCAGGTGTGCTGGTGTGGACACGATAAGCTTATCAGGTGTGCTGGTGTGGACACGATAAGCTTATCAGGTGTGCTGGTGTGGACACGATAAGCTTATCAGGTGTGCTGGTGTGGACACGATAAGCTTATCAGGTGTGCTGGTGTGGACACGATAAGCTTATCAGGTGTGCTGGTGTGGACACGATAAGCTTATCAGGTGTGCTGGTGTGGACACGATAAGCTTATCAGGTGTGCTGGTGTGGACACGATAAGCTTATCAGGTGTGCTGGTGTGGACACGATAAGCTTATCAGGTGTGCTGGTGTGGACACGATAAGCTTATCAGGTGTGCTGGTGTGGACACGATAAGCTTATCAGGTGTGCTGGTGTGGACACGATAAGCTTATCAGGTGTGCTGGTGTGGACACGATAAGCTTATCAGGTGTGCTGGTGTGGACACGATAAGCTTATCAGGTGTGCNATCTTGCTGTAATCCATCAACTTTCTCAGTTCGTTACTCTGCTCCAGGTAATCTTGCTGTAATCCATCAACTTTCTCAGTTCGTTACTCTGCTCCAGGTAAACTTGCTGTAATCCATCAACTTTCTCAGTTCGTTACTCTGCTCCAGGTAAACATACAGTAATAATCCACCAGCATTTCTTTCAGTTTGTTGTTAATGACATGTTGGTGGGTTTTCTGCTGGAACGATCCTGCAAAGTTGCCAGCTCAACAAGGCGTGCTGAGGATCTGAAATCGAAGCGTTCAGAATGTCTGATTACTTCAAAATTACCCTGAATAATCTGAAACACTTGTAAGACCATTCCTCTCGACTTACTTCAGATTGTCTGAGGCTAACGATAAGTCGTCATATTGTTACATTACCTTTCTCGCAAAATTCAGACGGCTAATGCCTTCCAAAATTAGAACGAAATCAATTTGTAAAAGTAAATTATTGGCGCAGTTACGTTGTGAAGTTTCAAGCACTCGAGTTATTGTTTCCTTCTTCAAACGTAAATTTATCTAAATTTGTAGTCAATTAAAACGTTAGTTATCTAGACGCATCTTCGCTGATGAAAGAAAAATTTGTATACATTTTCGGATGCATTTCAATAACGACAATAAAATGAGAGTAATCCTCGGCTGAAGCAACTATTTATTATGGTCCTGGATATTACCGATCTGTTATGATTTAGTGGCATAGGAAAGCGTATCAATGAATTCAATTTATTTACAGTATATGGTCATTGTGGAATAAAATAAATTTATTTATGATAAATATCACAAATAAAACAAATAAATATATGTACGTAGGAGATAACATATCTTTTTTCTTCTAGACGGGAAGCTAGGAATTGAATCACGTTGTTCTGCACAGATCTCGTAAATTAATAATTCCGTAGTAAATCCAATTATGTGAGCAAGTGCTAGACAGTAACATGTGTCTGTATCCAAGTATGTGAGCAAGTGCTAGACTGTAACATGTGTCTGTATCCAAGTATGTGAGCAAGTGCTAGACTGTAACATGTGTCTGTATCCAAGTATGTCAGCAAGTGCTAGACTGTAACATGTGTCGCTGAGTTTGTTCCTCGTGTGCAGGAGTACTACGCGCCCTACAACGCCCGCCTACTGAGCCTCCTGCAGCAGCTGCGACGCACCCCTCCCTCCTGGCTGACCAACTCCTCCCTGGACCTGCAACCCACCAATTAACTGCAAGTGCCTCCATGCCACGCAAACTGGGCCATAACTAACGGAAACCGAAATAGCTTTCGTCATCTCACAACTCTTATTTTCGCTATGGGACGCGAGCCAACGTTAAATTAAAGCGTCAATGGTGTCAGTTGGGTGTCAAAGGAACAGCTCTTGTCGCCTTTAATGGCTCCGAAGTATCGGGTTCTCTGACTTGTCACATATTACTTGAACCTTTATTATGTGTTAACGTGAGCTTAACTCCTTTAGTCCCTTACTCCGTAAGGGACTTTCTCCTATGGAGAAAGTTGTGTTTATTTTCACAATGTCAGCTCCCTTCACAGGCCATTAAGCCACGCCACCATCACGGTAATTTGGTCATGCAGGGCCTCGCCATCACAAACTATAATCAAATGTTGTGTCTCAAAATGAGCAGTTCATAATTTTAGGTTCGATTTATTCATCATTATGAGGCAATGAGATATTTATGTTAGTTGCTGGTGATTGCCGTGTTTTTAATTTTGTTTACGCTTTCCTAGCTGAACTTTTGGTTATGAACCTGTAAGTGATTCTTTTATTGTACTGATAATTGTTGATGAGTACTTAATGGGGAACGCTTGAGAGATACGTGAGGTAGCTGATGGTAGATATGCTGGTGAGATACGTGAGGTAGCTGATGGTAGATGAGCGCTGGTAGATACCTTTCCATCGTCGAGGCTGTAGCCTTTATCGTGGATCTTATGTTTCTTAATGAATGTTGCTATGTCTCTTGACAAATTTGTGTCTTAAAATCTTTTTGTTTCAATATTTCACTGTCTGAAAATATTGATATTCGGTCATCTTGATGTTTCCTCATATTTGCAAGCCAATGTATCCATGCACGCAGACTTGCATGTTGTAGCACATTAAAGTCTTACCATTGATTTTTTCTTTGATGTACACAAATTCACACACATCTGAATTTCCATGTGCATTTTTCACTAAACGCTTCTAGTCCTGATTATCTCCCTCAACCATAGTTCTGGTATACAAGATGGCACGATTTACTTTCTTTTAGCTTTGCTTATTTAATTCTACTAAAATTCAAAAGTAAAGTTCTCAATATTTGGACGGATGCTTCGTTCCGTACCTAAACACTTTGCTTGTTTTGTTAACTGTAATTAACCTATTCCCAATGTTCTGTAAACCTTTGTTACAGGCTCGTATCGCTTGTTCGTGTCACTAACTTCAATTCTCCTTTAAGCGCATTTTCTCATTTATAGAAAAAAGGCGCTATTGTGCTCGCCATGTCCGTCCGTCTGTCTGTCCGTGACTTTACGTTTTCGTCGACGAGAAAATGCGCTCTCTGTCACTCACTGCAGTGAGTACTGAATAATATTTTTTCTTGCTCTTTGGTTCCTACATACACGCTTTTCTCATGACCCAAGACTCTTCCTACGCCTGCGCCTGGCTTGGTTCACACCATACCGGTACTGTAGGCACTTCTTCTCATCTTAACGTTCTCCATCGAATCTAATTGCCGATAGTTTACGTGAGGCATTTACATATTTACCGTCTGTTTTTTTTTCTGGTGTGTGTCTTTATTTATTTAACATTTATTTTTATGCCACATGTCATATAAATAATATCTACCAAAAAATTTTAGGCTTCAGTCAATGCTGAAACTGGTCCTGTTCTTGCTGCTTGAATTCAAGGTAATTCCAGAGAGATTTGACGTATGTTCTCTGTCTGGTATGCATTACGTGGATAAATAAGTAATGTAATGTGAATGTGTGTTAAAATTTATTTTGTTGAAATTTGTCCGATTACTGAAACCGAATGTATTCATAGGATCGTATAAATGACATGCAAATTCTCTGTTAACGTTCAAGACGATTGGATAAGATGGTCCACAGTCTCCGTGTGGCTCATGATTTCATTGCATTAGCAACTTTGAATTTAAGTTAAAAATAAAAAATATATATAAAAATTTTAACGTCATCTTGTTATTGAATAACAAAGCCCAGCCAGTCATTGTTTGTACCGTGGATGAAGCATAAGTTTTGTTGGTACCATTTATGACTTTTTTTGGGTTTATTACTGTGCCATATTTTATATCATTATTTATGTTCATTTTTACGGGTCTTATCTCTCCCTAATGATCACTAATGTTCTAATGATATTCATACCTAATTACAAAGAGTATTGTCCGTCGTGCAGGGGCTCTTCTGTACAAGGATAGCCTATGTTCTGAATCATGTGAATCTCGTTTGTTCAATTCCTATCAACGAATATGAGGACCTGAAATCCTGCTCGTAACCACTAGCACATTTGTTTTAAATGAACACTATTTGCAGATGTTTAAATTAGTTTGCTGAAATTATTTGATTTCGTGCAAGATCAGTTGAATTCTTCACTCAAATTTCGTAGATTCTCCTTTATTTTAAGTTGATTTGGCAGTCATTGTCCACAAAGAAATGTTGTGGTCACCCCCAGCTGCTTGTACATATTTTTTTGCGCGTGCTTAAGTTTTGTGTTTGAGCTCAATGTTCAGTGATGTAAACCGAGCTGTGTGTTGATGCGTTTACCTTCATTTTATTTACGTGCTTCCGTGTTTGCTTATTCTAGTCTTTCTTTGGTTCAAAGGAAGTATTTTCTCAAGTATTTTCTTGTGTGTTCAGATTTTGATTGTTTACCTAAAGCTGATTTTTTTCGCTTGAGCTTTTCTTCTGGTCATCGCGCTTGCGAATGCAATATTTAGCGCCTTGAATCATATTTCTACCAGAAATGAACAAAAACCATGTAGTAACTTGTAAAATTTACCACGATCAAAACGGTTCATAGCAAGAATTTAGCAGCAATTATTCATAGCAAGTATCGGTCCCTGGATAGTTGAACAATTGGTTGTTATCACTTATTTTATTTGACTATTCATTGCACTACGGGATTATCTTCGCTGGTCTATCGATATCAACGATTCAAAAAAATTATTGTGAACTCTGGAGTCGTCCGTGTTATTTTGTAACCATCTTATTGTATGATATGGACAATTGTCTTCATCAGGTCAGTTTCCATTATAAAGTCGTAAATTCTCGAGCCGGTGCTGAATATTTGGCATTAATTCGTATAAATTTCTCGCAACTATGTATGTACGAATACTAGATCCATAGGCTTCCATATGACTCAGGTGTACTTAACAAATATAAGCTCTTTTACTGTCATAATATTAATAGCTGGCGTTTATGACAAGGATCTAATGATGTTATTTTCCATTGCTGCATTTGTTTGGAATTTTCACTTTCACTTACTACTTTACTCTTTTATTGAAGAAGAAATTTATCATTTATTTTTGAAGATAAGATTATTGCAAAAAATCCCATTTATCACAACATACTTAGCTGTTAACAACAATTTATTCGCATAACTCCCCTGGTCGTGTACGTTTTCTTCTCTTTTGTGCAGTTCTGTATGGTGCTACATTGCCAGTGTGTTCATTCCTTCTTGCAGGTGTCAGTGCTGTAATACATGTCAATATTGTAACAAAATTTCTTAATAACATTTAGCTATCGTCAAGTTCGTTGGAGGTTTTTAGCATTTGATGTTAGTTGTCGTCCTCTAATTGACGTTGTATGATCTTGTGTAACTTTCTTGCTTTGATCTTCCCACTGTATACTCTGCCACCGCAGCGAGGATTTGATTTTATTCGCTTTGCGTAACTTAATATTTTTTTTCGAACTTTGACAAAAAATGTTAGGTTTCATGTAAAAATAGCCTGTACGTGGCTTTCTAACTCAGTATTTTTCTGTAATATAGCAATTTTATATGGTTTTTAGAGATTGTTTCCGTGTGATTGAGTTTACTTCTCGCAACGATTGTTGCGTATCTTGCCATTCGATGTACATATCTTATATCTGATGAATGCGGGTGACTGCAATCACAGTCCTGAACTCACTTGCCGAAATCAGGAACACGAGAAGCATAAAGAGTGTATGTCTATAATGTTTCTCGGTAATATTCGTGTTCAATTTTCATGTCATGGTCCAAAATGGGTTTAGAATACTAGTAAATTATAATCTATTCGCTGAAATTATCACGAGTTGACATGGCCACCTGTCTCGAGTTTGTATCGTGGTCCATGAATGCCTCAATTAAGCGCGCCAGTAACTTATAAGCGTCGTTGAGCGTCGTCTTGTTTACATGGAGACAACGTAATAAACGCAAGCACCCACGCTGTTCAACGCGAAAACGGACATTTGTTGTATGAACATTTTGATAAACGTAGATGCATTTAAATGCGTGGACCTGATAATTTTACATGTTGTTGTAATATTATTTGATCCATTCTTTACATCATTACACTTCAGTTGGCAAGGATAACGATGTCCACGAAACCTGCATAATGTCACTTTACGAATTCGTGTTTAACATAGATATCAATGTAGAATGAAAAAATAGTAGAACTGACGATGGACTGCTCAAGTGATGCTTCTGCCTGGTCCCTAGAGTGAACCCGGCTTGGTTGTATCATAATGACCTCAGTTATTCCGTCTTTGTTATTAGTCTATCTTATCGTGACGGAAATTCTTGGTGAATCAAATTTCATTACAGCAAATTATATAATCGTATGCTGGTTCAGCCCTACTTTGTTCTTAAGGAATTCAATGGTAATATTAACGATGGCGCTGTTGCCTGTTGGTAATAATTTGTGAGCTTTCTCAATGTTGAAAAATTGTTTAATTTTGTTTCTCGGAAAGTCATTGTTCGAACAGTGAATTGAAAAGCTACTTCTGCCTGTTCCAAATCATCGAAATAAACGAAATATCGCCACTTTGTAATCAACGAGCAAATTATTATCAGAACAACGAAAATTTGATCGCTGGTATATATTTTAAACATAAATAACCTCATATGATTGCTGCTTGCTAATATACGTTTTGTCCTCCACAGTATAGGATATTTTGGGATTAATTACGCTGCGATTATGTTATAAGATGCTCATAGGGAATATCTTTATCTAATTTTGGATCGATAGGAAGAGTATTCGAATTGAAAAAGTCTTTAACATCAGTGGAGTGAAGGATAATATTTGTACACTCTTGCGCAGCGAAATACACCCTACAAATATTTATTAATTTAACCAGCGAGCGCCACGTTATCTCGTTTACACGACACGAGATCTTGGCCGTGTACAGGAAATTGTAGCGTCATAAACTTAGCTTGTCTCGAGCGAGCTGCGGTGGACGAAATGACAGGAGGTTGATAGCTGGACTGGTGCTTGAGGCTAACCAACTATTGGGTGCCATGTGACGAACATAACTAATTTTGATTGACATGACTCAAATTTCTTTGATCTGAGGCAGTGATATTATTTTTTTGAGGTTTTTGGCATATTAGCTCGTGAGATCCGTGTTGGTTTTTTAAAGGTTATTAACATTGTGGTTCGTTCTTCAAAGCTCTGATGTTACTGGGGGCAAATACTACAAAAAAAGTAGACTTGGATGTCTCGTCGCTGTATAAACTAATCTATTATCTATGACTAACGATGTATTGTTGCTTTTATGATGGCATTAGTTGTACGCTGTTGTTCAAATCTTATTACTGAGTATATCTTGTTATCGCATACCGCATTTAGAGTGTCTATGTAACCTTCAATGTTACAGTCAAATGCATGCTTATTTAGGGACAGCTGATTTGCCGCTAATGTTTTAAATGGATGAGAATGTGATAGGATATTTTCTAGCCATTCTTCTCCTGTAGGTACTCTAGGATTGATCAGTTTTCTTTTTGCCCTATCCACTGTGCTCCGAATCTGTTCTTGTTTCTTTCTTTTGAACGTGTAAATCGCGTTGTTTTTCGTAAAATTTGTTTATGAACAAAAATATTTCGACGATTTCTTTGTTTGTTGTGTCCACTGAAAGACGACATTCAGTAATTTAATGCGTAGGCCCAGAATATGGGAATATTTTCTCAATAAGTTTATTGAATGGTGCAGGACGAGTCAGTATTGCCTGATGTTTCCCATGGCGGAGAATGTTCAGTATTGAATCTCCTCGCTCAATATAAAGTCCTTTGAATAGTTCGTGTGTATTTTTATGTGCTAAATAAAAATTGACAGCGTTTTATCTGCGACTAATATGCTCTTGCCTATTTCATTTCCCTTCTTATTGAGTAAGCTAATTACGTGTCTCGACTTGTCCGTTTCTCACCAATTAAATCACCCAACGCGTCACTCCATGATTATATTACTATGTTTTTTGTAGCGTCATACGCCTGATGCATGCAGTGGCTCGTAAGGATTGCGTCCCCTGGACTCCTACGCCTCCTTCCAACAAAATTATATTTCAATACATTGAGTCGTCTCGCTCCCGGATTATCCAAAAACGCTCTATCTCCTTATGAACCGCGTAATATAATTTTTCGTAATCTATTGTTTAGTCGTCACCAAAAACCACTGAAGTCGATCATATGCCGCAGGAGCAACGGCTCGTGACGCTGTTGCTGGGGACCTGGACGCCCCCCCGGCCCTGTGTAATCCAAAGTTCCTCTATAGTCCGAGGTTGCTGAATGGTCTCAAGTGCGATGAATGTTGTTGCGAACATCATTAATGTTGTTGCGAACATCATTGATGTTGTTGCGAACATCATTAATGTTGTTGCGAACATCATTCATTAGTGAGCGCTTTTATTTATTGCCTGGTTTATTGTTAAAATCCAGGATTGAAATCTTGTCTCGCAGCATGATTGGATTTTTATATCCAATTTTCGAGTAATGGTAACTTAACTCACTGTTAAGCAAAAATCAAATGGCTTTACATTCAAAGTTTAGTTGGGAGTAAAAGTTTCAAAATAAGCGCATAAATTTTTTGTGCATATATTTCAAGTTTATTTGGAGGAAAATTATGAAAATGAACACATGACATTTTTCGGTAAATCGTTGATAAGTCTGAATAAGTGCATTTGATAACGAATCAATGAACGCGGTATTGCGGTTGGTTCAGATCGATATCGCCTCAGATACCCGTCCTCGTCGCATATCTTGCCAGAACTGTAAGCGATGTTGCGATCAGTGAGCGCAGCAGCGCGGTACACTTGCAAACATAACGCGCGTCTTCGTAGGCCGGCGTACCGCGCACACTCCCACACGACTGTCGCGCGTCCTGCAAGCGTCGCTCTCAAGTGGGCAAGTATATCTACCCTGTAGTTACGAGGTTATTGTTCCTATGGAAAAATTAAATTCAAGGCGAATGTTTTTTTTAATGAGTTAAAATTGTTGATTCCGTGTCATTTTCTCGATGTTTTCATTTATATTATTATTATAGCATACACTTGCACTGGATAATTCACCTCTAAATTCTACGAAAATATTTCCCACATTTCTTAGCAATTATACATATAATAGGAAGTTATTTCTACGTGTATTATTATATTAAGTTAGCATAATTAGAACAAATGAACAAATTTACCTCGAAGATCGCTCGAGGAGGATCCGTGGTGGCAGGATCGCTGATCATGGCGGGGTCTGCTGTGGTCTTCGCGAGCGGCAGCAGAGCTGAGGTCATCCAAGACGCTGATCGTTTCTACGACCGCGGCGACTTTACCGCCATCCACGACCTGCTCGAGCCGCTCAAGGTAATAGATTTAGTGTTTTGATCATCCGGTGATTTGTGACCGTTCATTATCCCTTCGCTCAGTTTCGGTGAATTCCTGACTTTGAAATTTTATACTTACCGAATTTTCTTCCATTATTCTGTCGTATGTAGTTTTTCTTCAGTCATTGCGTCAGTTGAATTGTGATTACGATGAGCCTTTCTCGCTTCCCCAGCCGACTTAGAATTCCTAATACCCTATATATACGGACCTAGCAGAAGTCTATTAGCGTTTTCAAACTAACGTCAGTTTTGATAGATCTGGTCAATGGACCATTTTTTAGATCTCATTTGAACAAGTCACTAAAATCACATGAATCGGCGACAGTCAACATCATGCCTATTCATCAGTACCGACAATACTATGTTATGTTATGAACGACCTGGTAAGTTAGAGGCACCAACGAAGTTAAGTTCACCCTCTTCTAGAAAGATTATGTCAATTAACATAATTTAACCAGCGTAATCGAACAACTGAAATGCATTCTGCAGTCACATGCATCATCGGCAAGGCATTAGCGTCAATAATTAGCTTAATATTCGTACGCAAACGTTACACAATGTTGATGCCACGGCAGGCGGGCGGGGACGACGAGGTGCTGTGGAGGCTGGCGCGGGCGCTCTACGAGCTGGCGAAGGCGTCGCCTGATGCCCAGCGCGCCGGTGCCCTGTTGCGGGAGTGTGTGCAGGTTAGGGAGATGAAGCGTGTGTGCAGGTTAGGGAGATGAAGCGTGTGTGCAGGTGAAGGAATATAGGCGCAGTTGTGCTTGCAAGTTATAATTTTTATTGTTCAGTGCTCCTATATGATGAAACAATTAAGGTAGTGTATATATATTTTGGTCATGGGTGTGGTTTTCCATAGTTAACTTAGTCTTGTCGGGATTGTTTAGTAATTTTCCTATGTGAACATTTACCAACTATAAATTTGAAGAATTATTGAACGCATTGGGTTTGTCAGCACTCGATTCTCGCGCATTTCTTACGGTGAAGCTTGCCAGTGAAGAGACTAGGAAAGTTGTGGCCCAATGCTTTCTAGGACTTAGCAAGAATCGTGATCTAAACTTCAGTGTCAGGCATGGAGCACTTGAATCAGAGCGCTGGATTTCTTATCAATTTACGGTATATACCAAGATGCGGTGTACTAGTAAAATAATCAATAATTTTTTTACAGAAAGCGTGCGAGTTGAACCCAAAAGATGGGACATCTTGGTACCTCTTGGGCATGTGGTAAGTGTTATTTTATACAGTATATTCATTATCTCAATTGTGAACGACAAGAAACTATCGTTCCCAAATTAACTGGTATTTATTTACTAGTAGGATTTGATTTGCATAGATTTTCTTGGATTACTTCCAGTTATAAAATTTTCCGGATAGCACGCATTGAGTAGCCACATCTGATACATTGCGTTAGGAACTTTAGCTGCGCGATCAGCTGCGGCTAGTCGTGGAGGTCGCGGCAAAAGCCATAGTTAGATGATTGCCCGCTGTTAACATGAACAGTCTGGTACCCAGGGCTGTCAGTTTTAGGGTGCAACATGGTAATTTTGTTATAGCCTAGTCTACCAGTAGCTACCGTGACTGTATTCTAACCTTATCTACCGTGTTCCGTACTTTGTGTATTACAAAGTGCCTTGTCTTGCGTGTCAAATGTTCAACTTGAGTATAAAATTTTATTGCAGAAGCAAAATAATTTACTTCATCTAGTGCAAATGCGACTATAAATAGAGGGTCAAGAATATTCTATTCCAGTTTGATCTTTTCTGATTTTCATCCATCACCTTAGTGATCAGAAAGAAATGTTCTTTGCTTTCTATATTATAACGTTAATTATAAATCGTTACTTCGGTCCTATTCCGTGAGAAGTGTCAGGTTGTGGAAAGGCTCCAGCTGTTGTGTGTCTGTTAACAGTTGGAGGTTAGAGAAGCGCGGTAAGGATTAGCAGACATAGGTAGGTACTTATTGACAGCCTAGAAGGCGATTACAGACACGTCAATGTCACCCGTTCTTGCTTGAGCGAGCGGAGGAAGATCTACAGTTAATAAGAACTCCTAGTGCAGTACTATCACCGTTTCGCTACGAGGAACGCGGAGGAGAATCTGAGAGCAGGAAATATTGTATCTTGGCTGGTCTTCCACGCGGGTAGTCTTGTGGCCCCTCGATAACTAGTATGCGCAAACTTAGACTCTTCTCTAGGTTGATCGTTGAATCTGTTAGTCCTGTATTTTATCGGACGTCGCTAATCTCGTCGCGAGATTTTTCGGATCTTAGTCGTGATCGTTGAATCTTTCTCGATGTTTGACGGATTTAATTCGTGGTCGATGAATAATTGTCGATCTTGGACGGATTTAACTCGTGTTTGCACGAGTCCGGTTCTGTTGTCTCTAATTTTAGCCTTCGAGATTTTGTTAGTTGGTTAAAGGCAAGGGACATTCTTTGTCCCTTGCTTCCTCGCCCTCCGTCGTTGGTACGCGTAATTCTTCCTTACTGGTACGAGTTAATGTTCGCGTATCATCATCATTGGGCTTTTCAGACTTTGCCACACTAATGGCATGACTTGCTTTTGGCTGACTCCGACCTGAGGACATAACTGCTTTAATGCCGGCAACCCGGAAGCGGAGCGGAGCGTTGTTCTTTGAATTTACCCTAAACTATAGTCTACCACATGATGTTTTCATCTTGCTATTCTCCTAAATATCACCGAAAAAGGAGTCATAATTTATACGCTTCAACCAACGGAGACTGCCCAGGACGTCTGGCACACCTATACCTGGTTTAGAATAGCACAGATCCCTGAGTTTCATTAACGTTCTGATGCTTGAGCTGGAAATGCTCGATCTTGTTCTATCACCTAGATCAGTGATAGTTAACCATGTGCGGGTTTACGTTCAATTCTGTTTGAAACGTAGTAGCAGCTCAGGCTCGGTAACGCAACAAAGCACTATTATCAACAGCATTCACAATTTTATCAATTACAGTTTGTGATATAAATCGTATCATTATCCATCATATCTCTGTTCTCATCAATCGTATCATTGATCTCGTCAATCGATACCATTTGCATTATCCATCTTTATCAGTCCTTATATAACGTCGTCCGCAACTTTGTCGACTATTAATCGACGAAATTGTCTAGCTCAGATATTAAGTTCTACCTGAGGATCGAGTTACGTGACTAAGGTCGTGAAGGATAAGTAAGACACAGGTGTCTAGATAACTTATCTTATGTACGGGGTGGTTATACATTACGATACAGAGGTGTAAGCTACGGCGGCGACCGTAAGGTCGGAGACCTCAACCGACACGTTACATCGCGGAGTGCTTATAACTACTGCAGAGGGCCTTACCGGTACTTAATTAAGGTTGCTAGCCCTTGTACGGTATAACATTCGCTTCCGCCCACAACTAAGGTCTTGATCGCTTGATTATCACGTGTCTTCCAGATGATGACTCATGTCATCAATCTCTTCAGGTCAAGTGAATATTACGTCCAATTGCATACAATTATAATGATTATATTGAGAAGCCAGGTTTACACCGGACAAAATCGCTAACATTTATTGTATTAATCGTGCACTCTAGTGCACATTATCAGCTTTGAGTAGCGACCGTATACGATACCTTATCCCTGGAACTATCAAGAAACGCTTATCAAAACAGTTTATTCTGATCAGTCATTTGTTATTTAGCGCCAAGCTCAGTTGCTCTTTATTGCCAAGTAGTTAGCTAGTGATTTTGAATGCGGTTATAATCATGATTCAGTCATCACTATCGAGATTCCTCCATTGTGACTCGAAATTCAGCCGATCGTGGAGATCATCACAAGCACTTTGCTCTAATTTTTCATCAACATCACTGCACGACTCAGACTTTTAAATTATCCACGTAAATCCATGCTTAATGTATGTAAGGTTAGTAAATGGAGCAATAAATAATTGCTCTACATTATAGGCACTATAACATCGCAGCCATCCCTTGGTACCAACGTAAGGTTGCGGCGGTGTTGTTCGCGACGCCCCCCACGTCCACTTACCAGGAGGCTCTTGACGTCTTCTTGCACGCAGAGGAAGTAGCGCCTTCCTTCTACAGGTGGGAGTCGTTTGCGAGAGGTTATATCAGATCAAGCATCAAACGTTAATTAAACATCGTTTCAACGAAATTAACTCGTGCCCAACGTTGTTTCAACTTAATTTACCTAGTATGTATTGGCGTTGGTCAAACAGGTCACGCCTACCTAGTATTTAGTATTAGGTTGATTAGTGGCGAAACTGAGCGAGCAGCTCTCACTTCTCGATGTGATCGAACCCTCTTCAATATGAGTTAGTGGTTCAGGTGTGAAGGGACCTGAATCATGTTAACTTAACAGGAGTGTCAAAAATGCGTTTCTTTGGAGAAGCCATCCACTACACTTCAAACAATGGTAGAACTTGCTCTGGCGGTTGTACTTGCTGCAATCAATCGCTAGTTTGTTCAATCAATCGCTACTGATGTAATCAATCGATAGCTTTAGGCTAACACTTTTTAAACATATGTTTACGAGAAGATGGTACGAATTATCATGTTTACTGTCAACTTAGCATCGCTGTAAAAAGAGTTTATATATCAGAGCAGAAGATATTTCAACACTACAAGCATGCCCTTTTTCTTAGTTTGTACTTTTTCAACGAGTTTGTTTTCATTTCTTGAAGAAGGAACTTTGTCCGGTTGAAAAATAATTTAGTTGGAACTTTATGTCAACCAACTTTAAATCCTCTTAAAACTCTAATCTTCTTCTTTTACGACATTGAGTTTGTATTTCTCGACAAACGATTTCGTGGGCCCCAGCATTATTCGAACAGAAACCTCTTCCCGAGTTACACATTGTGGACTCGCGCGTGTAAACGCGCCACAATAGGCCTACTAGCTGATAGCAGTGTAATTCCCCACTGGCGTTGCGGCCAGGGAAATTACGCATAATAATTTGCATGAACACTGTTCAGATTTTCAGCTTTTGCAGATTAATGTTTTAGTTATTTCAATAGGTATCGTCTCTGTACGGAATATCGCGTGCCAGTAACATGCGCAGAGGTTGTATTCATTAAAATTTGCTTCATAGAGACATTGAGTACTTTGAGCTTCGATTCTGAGACGATATCAATTAGAGTTAAAATAATAAGCCTAAACAACGTCTCGAAAATTTACGCGGTAGCTGCTTATCTCTTCCTTCAGATAGTGTGTGTCTAAACGGCCAACGTTGATACGAGTTTCTCATTGTTTAGACTTCTGTTCTAGGCGCAGGTTGCAATCCATTGGAACCTTAGTCTGAGGCCAGCTTCGTTCGCTCCAGAAAAGGAGATTTTTATCCATTCGAATTAATTTCAAGATGGCGTTCTTTAATGTTTTCATAAAATTTATACTCGCTCTGTGATGGATTGAAACGAATTTCTTGTTGTTATAATTTCTTCTTTCATATTACAATCTTGAAATTATCCTCTTTGATATTCAGTTAATCCTTCATAAGGAATTTATTATTAAATTAAAAAAGGGTGATTTATGAATTGGTGAATAATATCCACACTGATTCTTTAAATGGTCGCCTATTGCTCGGTCGATTCGAATGTTCGATCAAAGCTCCTTGAATATTAGTAATTCTACAACCTTTAAAGGTTCAGCCACTTGTTAATTGCGATATCTAAATATATTAAAATGGACATCTGATTTGCAGCTTCATTCTGATTCATAAATGATCATTTATCAAGTTGTCGATTTGTCAAGTCAACTAATTTTGTTTTGGTAAATGTACGTGTGCAGTCAGAACTTGTTGATGATCGGCAAGTGCTACGCGCAGCTACAGGACAGACAGCAGGCCGCCCTCTACCTGCAGCGCGCCCTAGACCTCGTCAAGGCGCTGCCTCAGCCTTCGCGCGACGACCAGAATGCTGCTAAAGAGGCCGAGCAGCTACTCAAGTCTCTTTAACTTGACGCCAACTCATGAAATTTACTACGTTTATTACGCTTAATGCACTCGTAAATAAATTTTTCATCTTCCTTATGATTGGTGTTTAGCGCATTATTAAAAAAATATTTCTTTGGAATGTACGAAAATAGTAATCAAATGTATGAATTTAGTTTCTGGTGCCTTAACTATGTTTTTAACCTGTTAACATAAAGTCTAAGTATCGTGGCATTTCGAAGTCTTATCTATGACGGAATCATGCCAGTTTGCCTCAATATCCTGGATGCCGAAAATGAAGCAAAAAATATTGCCTATGAAAACTTGAAATTGTTCCTCATTTGCTGCCTTTTCGGTTGAGGGCCAAGCAGGGGCGGTCGGACGGCTCTGCTAGACCTGTGCTGTCGACCATCTTACGGCTTGTCGAACACCAAGACCCAAAGTTGGACAGGGGCTTAATCGCATTTTTTTCTGGAACAGGTTGTGGTTAATTGGCTCGAAATGATGGTTAACATTGTATTTGCACAGTTTGTTGAGGGTCATGTGTCATGAAAACGGCTGTCGAAAGTTGGAGACGGATGTCGAAAGATCGTTTGAGTTTGAAATTTGTACCTACGTACGTGAAATTTGAAATGTACGTCAACTAGCGTAGCTGAAGTACATGCGATTGAAAGGTTTTTGGCTTTTCCTGAGTATTTAGATAAGCATCGCCCCATTTGTGCCTTATTCCGATTGTTCGTGGCTGTAGGTTGAATCTAGGGCTCAAGGCACTAAATATTGTTAGTGTATTTTATTGAGATTTAGACTCTGTAGCTGATATATGTAGAAGATAAGCTGTCTCAAATAACTGTCGTGGAATATTCTTGTATTTTTAACTATTTATATCCCGCCGTGGTTTCCATGTTGTGTGTTTCTGTGGTTATGGTGGATTGAGTCCTTATGTATGGAGGTTGTAGTTTTGAATACATCCTACAGGCACCGTTCGTAACTCCTGGCGTTGTATCTTATGTTTGCTTATTTATTATTTGATTTTCGTAATGAATTAACTTTGTGAGGGCCAGTGATTGTCTTTAATTACCTTGTTATTCACCACTTTATTTTAAGGCCAATTATCACACGCACTGATACAGCGCCTAATTGCATTCCTTATTGATGTCTTCGCCGGAGCTGCTTGATAATTCAACAGTAACTTGTTACCCATGCGGAATCGTTACCTATACCTAATTGCCGCCAATTGATGGAAAGAGATGCAGCAGAATAACCATAGAAAGTTTCCTTTATTTTGTGATTGAATTTTATATTCACTAATTATCCCGTTAATGTTTGTATTCTTCTCTTTTGGTGCGATGGTGATTCATTTTTATTTTCATATAAAATAACATAAATTTATTTTGATTGCTTTATATTTCGAATTTTCGATCTCCTATGTTGCCATCCAATCTACTTGGGACCAATTTTTGGATACGTAGTCCAATTCTAACACGTCATTGCCATTGTTGCTGGGATTTGACAATGCTTCGTTAGTGCTGAATAGGACGTTCGAGAATTCCTATTTATTTATATGTAAATGACCGATAAGTTTATTCTGATTGCTTAACATTTCAATTATTTTGACCTATGTTTATATAACTACCAAGGTAGAATAGAAGGGCGTTCATTTGTTGGGATCCTGTTTTACTTTCATCTCTATTGTGTTCGTCACATTTGAAGTATTTAATAAAAATGTAGCGTTGAATGTCACGGATTAAACAGGCTCCATTAATATATCTCGGTACTTCATAAAACAATTGGTCTACTATTTCTCCAAAAGTTTGCATTCGTTTAAAGGACATTGCAACACATTACCGTATATATTTATCATTTATAACATGTATTAGATATAATCATTTGAATAATGAATGTTGTGTTTAATATCACGCCGATTGAGTGAAGAGAACTCAGCCAGATTTACAAGTGTTGCCTTGCATGCCCCTGGGAGACGGCCCTCCCCCGCCCCTCCCTCCGCTGATGGCCGCGTTGCTGCAGGAAAAGTTCATAACTCTTCTCAAATATCACTGCTATCGCGACCATTATCACTTACATCATTCGTTGGATTTAATAGTGATTTAAGAATTTTTTTCTTTCCTTCCGCCAAATGCAATTGAGGAAACATATTTCCGGCAAATATCAATAAGAAGTAGCCAGCCTTGCGTCATGAGCTCATTGCCAGCGCTTGGTCAAGGGAGGGAAGGACGCCGAGGGACGTCTAAGGGACGACCGTGCGACCCCTGGGCTTCCCGAGCACAAGTCCAGCGATAAGAATTAATTACTCAGAGCAGTATTATGTTTCTTCTTTATTCCTGGCGAGGTCGTTTATATGAGCAGCTCTACTCGACCTTAGTCTGATATTTATGAAGGCGTTTGGTTGTAATTGTTCATTATTCTGACCTGCATGTGGAAGGCATGTCCCTTCGAAGAAACTGCCTCGGAACATTTCTCCTTCCGTATTAATTTCGTGTCACGTCAAGAATTGTATCATTTCGTTGATGTCGCTTTCGTATGTTGACCTCTTCGCTGCACCAATGATTTTTCTTCCATTTACCCTGCCACACTTTTGTTTAGATATCATTATTCCCCGCGTATAATAACTTAGAAATATACGATGAAGACGTTAGCGGTAGCGTTACTCGCGTGCCTCGTGACGCCGGCGCTATGCCGCGTGATGAGCGTGACGCTGCAGGATGACCCGCTGGAAGGCAACACCGAGGTTACTTTGCAGCTACACGACGGACTTGCAGACAACTGGATCGCCAGAACTAATTACTCCGATGAAACTTTCACTAACGGGTGAGTGAACGTGACGTAGTCTTGATTCATCGCGGTGGCTGTTGAAATGGCTGACTTTCACTAACGGGTGAGTGAACGTGACGTAGTCTTGACTCATCGCAGTGGCTGTTGAAATGGCTGACTTTCTCTAACGGGTGAGTGAACGTGACGTAGTCTTGACTCATCGCAGTGGCTGTTGAAATGGCTGACTTTCACTAACGGGTGAGTGAACGTGGCGTAGTCTTGACTCATCGCAGTGGCTGTTGAAATTGTTGACGTCTAAACTAGATTATATATTATTTACTGTCGCTTTTTATCCACGATTCACACATTAATAATCTAAATCATTCAGGATAAATAATCATAAATTTTTTATTTATTCATATGAATTATTTTTAATAATTTGCAAGTATTTTCTATAGTGTTGTATTTTTCTTATTTTATTCACTATTTTGATAGTGGTCTTACATGTAATGGACAGAAAGTGGCGGTATTACTGTAAGAATTTTTGTATTTCCTTCATTATGTTTGATTTTTTCATTGCAAAGAGGGCACGTTTAGGTTGCATCTGCATATTGTGATATTTCTCAATCATCGCTGAGGATGAGGGCTGTTTTATAACTTTATTGAAGCTTGTTATATTCTTAACCCTCGATTACAACACTGGCAGTCAAAACGCAACTGAGACTTGTGTTGTCCTGTCAGCACCACGCACTATACAACACATGGGCAATAATAACCTAACATTGATTTGCGACATCATGTCTGCATGTCTCATGGTGCCACGAGGGGCGGTAGTACTGATACCGTCGACATTAAAAAATGGCCAAGTCCGCGAACAAAAAAGGCATAAAATAGAACTCAGTACTCACTGCAGTGAGTGACAGAGAGCGCTTTTTTTCGTCGACGAAAACTTGACGTCATGGACAGACGGACGGACAGACAGACTGACATGGCGAGCACAATAGTGCATTTTTTCCATAAATGAGAAAATGCGCAGAAAAGGCCTATAAGTCAATATATGCAGGTGGGCGTTCCTGGAGCTGGAGACGCGACCGGTGGCGAGTGACAGCGTGCAGGCCTACAGCGCCGGCTACCTGGAGGCCGCGGCCTCCCATGCCATCATCTACAACAGCTGGCGGTAACGCTTGCGTTGTCTGTATTAGGTTGTATAAGAGTATTTATAATATAGTCGCACAACTTCGGTTATGATGTTGGTTGCAGGAGATGTTGGTTCTACAAAACCTGGCTGTAATGCTTGCCTTGCCTACATGAGAGTATATATAATATAGTCACATAACTTTGGTTATGAGGTTGGTTGCAGATGTTGGTTCTACAGCAGCTGGTGGTAATGGTTGCTAAGCCTGGTCACCCAACTTCGGTTGTATTGTAGGTTGTATCTGTTTTAGAATGACTTACTGTGAATGAAGGTAAGACACGCAATGACTGTCTATACTTTCTATACTTTCCAAGCTTCAGGTCAGCCCTTACAGGGAGAAATGAGTCTTAAAATGATGGGCGATTTGAAAATGAAAAATTATATATGTACACCATAGATCATAATCGCTACTATAAACCCAAGTCGTATTTGCCCTTACAAATGACGGTCAATCGTAAATGTTCAACGATTAGAGTTAGACACGAGACACGAACTTAGTCACTTCACAGTAATGGAACTGCATTAAGAAGAATAATAGAACGTTTCCTCGGTTGGTTTACCAGGAACACGATGAAGGGCTACTGTGACTGGCAGGGCGAGGAATATTGCGTCAAACTCCGCGAGTTCGTCAAGATAAACTTCAAGTGGATGCTTTCGATGATAAAAAAGCACTCTGCCGATGATCCTCTCTGGTACCAGGTAATATTTGAGCTCGAGTTGACATTTTCTATTGTAATCGAATCGAAGTTTCTGAACTATTGTTCAGTATTTAAAGGTTCGAACGTGCATTACTGAACCAGAAACCAGTCTGTATATAAATCTTCCCTAATATCTTTATTACAACCAGGGCACAGTCAAGTTTCATTAATTAGAGTACTAAACGAACTGTGTGGTATTACCACCTACCGTTGATAATGTTATTGTATTGACTTGAAAAAAATGCTTACTTTCGAGTATTCGTGCAAGGTTCTTCCATCATCATTTTTATTTATAATGTCATGTTAATCAGTTTTTCTGATAACTGAGGAAATCTGGTAAATTTTTTGGGCGTTGGATGAACGAAATCACGTCATTCTAGACAAATTGATGCCGAATTATCGTAACAATTGCAAGAGTTTGTGTGCAGGCAGGCCTCGTGCTGCGGCAGCTGCAGGGCCTCATGGACGGCTACGCTAAGCACAACACCGAGGGCGACATTCCATCCGAGGACATCCTGTGAGTCATCCACCCGCGTGGCTGTTGGCATCCAATGTTGAAGTTTTGTTGGCGCATCCAACGAAATTCTAGACGTCTGTTTTGTAGCTTTTCAAGCGAAATTACTTTGGTAATACATGCGATGAAGCGATGGAAGATAACATGTTCTATAAGTCGTGTTGAGGCGTGCCTGACCCGAAAGCGCTTCTTAAATGTTGTTAAAAAAAACAGCAGGATCAGGTTACGAATGATGCTTAGGAACAACTGACCTAGGTTGAGTATTTCTTCAAGTGTTTCAAAACTGAAACCGTGTGAATAACCAGAGGTGCGTGAACTCGTTCTTGGGTGAACAAATTCAGGAAGAAGGATCGAGCAATGATATGGCGGTTTCATCGCCCGCTTGTGGTGTTATAATGCGTGTATTCAGCGAGCATCTTTATGTTTAAGATTATCGGAGATCTGTAGAATCTCAACTAGATTTGATTTCACTGAGAATATTAATTATATTTGATTTCACTGCAAATTTGATTTATCACTACGAATATCTTTCCGATGCAACGAGTCGAAATCATTCACTACTGAGCTGTTGAATGGAACTGGATTACCTACTGACGTGCATTATTTATTCATCAGTTATTCATTCTACTTAGTATTGGAAACTATTGGACTTCATAGCTCAATAATTATTGTACCTACAAATAATTGCTTTGAACCGGCAGTTGGATGAACATGAGCGGTGACCTGGAGGACCTGGAGAGCGCGCTGAAGCAGGACAACAGCAGCCGCGTGGTGCGGGGCGACGGCCACTGCTCGGCCCTCGTCAAGCTCCTGCCTGGCAACACCGACCTCTTCGCCTCGCACGTCACCTGGAACTCGTGAGGCTCGATTAAATTCAGTGTATTGTGGGACAAAATATATTTGCTTGCATTCAGTTGATGAGGGAAATATAGTCGTCCCCGTCATTGGGTTTAAAATTGTAATTAAATACTCGAAAAAAGAATCTGTCTCTGACTATATGCAAGAGCTACTGAATCCCTAATCTTAACTCGGTAAAATTCTACTTTCCATCGCATTCCTTGCAGATTGCAGTCGATGCTGCGCATGCAGAAAAGATACATCCTGCCATTCCAGCCTGAGAAGTTCAAGCAGGGCGTAGCACGCGTGCCCGGCCACACCGCGGCGTTCTCATCCTACCCCGGCATCCTGCACTCCGCCGACGACTTCTACCTCCTCTCCTCCGGTCTGCTCAGCATGGAGACCACCATCGGCAACAGCAACCCCGCCCTCTGGAGCAACATCCAGCCTCAGGGCGAGGTGACTAAAATCTGCGTAACATAGTAATGGTGTAGTATCCGAAGCTGCAGTGACCGTGTTATCGAGGCGCTTTCTACTAAATAAATATGATAGTTACGATACAATAAGTTACGATAACTCCTTTACGGTCACTAAGCAGCGGGTGTTCGCACCGTAATAAACCCGTTAGGTATGTATTTCTAATAGCAAAGCACTGAATTACCACCGCATATAGTGGGGGCTGATGAACGCTAGGGCAGTAGAGATACTCCTGGAATATAGCATGTCTAAATTGTTTGGCTGTAGCACCATTTTGACAGAAAGACTGTCAGGTATCAAGTAAGAAAAATTGATTGGGTAATTAATGCAATGCTATTCAGCTGATGATGATGAACGCCATCACTTGAAGATTTACTTCGAGCTACGGAGCGCGAGAAAATTCTGCTTCTCACAATGGTTTAGAGCTTTTAGTAAATTGTATTATTACCGCTATCGCTTTTGTGAGATGAAGACATTTAGTTTAGTCATCTGATAGTTACTTCCATTAAAAGTACATATATTGAATTTACAAATGCAGTCGTTTCAATATAGTCTTGTTATGGCCCTATCATTTTGATATGTCATTGGCTTGTAAGCTATCATTATAGTTGTATTGAAATAAAACTATAATCATATTAATAAAAATATGTTCATCAGTCTGTCATTCCACTTCTTTCCTGAAGTTAATTTACAAGAAGGATGTTAATTCTGATAATTGTTTTACATCGGTTTGCCTTCAGTATAAAAGATTCTTGTACTTTTCATAGAAATTCTTTTCCGTCTTAAATCTCAACGTTTTATTCCGGTTTTTATCGTGGTATTATAATAACAGCTTCCACCTTTATTATTGATAAATAAATAATTTGCCCATCGTGGTAATATATATATCATCGGCTTTTCATCTCAAATAATTGTTATGTATTTATATTATTACCCTGGGAATGTATCATCGGCTTACCGCCTTCAATATCCATGAATTATAATCGGTTTTCCGTACTCAAATCATTGAAATTATACCTGTGTTTACGATTAGTTTTATACCGTAAAATAAACTCCACGTGGTAGCAATATTCTCGTTATCTTTTACTGCAGATCCAGGAATGGATCCGCGTGCTGGTGGCCAACAGGCTGGCGGTGGACGGCAAGAGCTGGACGAAGATCTTCCGTCGCCACAACAGCGGCACCTACAACAACCAGTGGATGGTGGTCGACTACAAGCGCTTCTTGCCAAACAAAGTCGTCAAGTTAGTCATGTTCTGACTCGTTATTAAGTGATGTCATTAAAGAGTTGCTTGAATGGTTATTTATTTAATCTCAGATGGTTATCATTTATCAATTGGTTATAATTTGTTGATGAATTACGTACAGGTTGTGAATGATTGACGATATGATGAAGTAATTATATACATGGCGTTTTGTTAAACTTAAGTTACTAATGATCGAGCTCCAATCAATCAAAATTGCTCGGTCAAATCGAGCTGGGCGTTATTCTTCGTTCATTTCTTTAGAAGCTCGAAATTTCAGCCATTTTTCAGTAGGACTTATGACTACCAGAACAAGTCCCGAGCTTCATACTTTCTTAATTAGCACTAAAACGCACTCGCAAATATTTGTCGCAGGACCAATCTTGTCCTCCAGGCGGTCTTGAAATTTCAGTTATCTCTATCATAGAACTGATCCCGTATCTGTACGACCAACAAGTTTAAACCTTATTTGGGACTGTATTTATTGTCCCCAGACCCGGCACATTGTGGGTTCTGGAACAGATCCCAGGTCTCATCGTCGCCCGAGACCAGTCCCAACATTTGCAAGAAACCAGCTACTGGGCGAGCTACAACGTCCCGTATTACACTTCGATTTTTAATGCCTCTGGCCAACCTGCCCTGGTTGAGCAGTACGGAGACTGGTTTTCTTACGACAAAACCCCGCGCGCCCTTATCTTCAAACGCGACCATGTTAAGGTCCGAGATCTGGGCAGCATGATAAGCCTCATGCGCTACAACGACTTCAAGAACGACCCTCTATCTAAGTGCGACTGCGATCCGCCCTATAGCGGCGAGAACGCAATCTCTGCTCGGAATGACCTCAACCCCTCGAATGGAACGTACCCCTTTGGTGCTCTTGGTCATCGGTCCCATGCTGGCACTGACATGAAGGTGACTTCGTCTGCGCTGTTTTCTGAGATGCAATATCTCGCCGTCAACGGACCGGCCCACGACAACCTGCCCGTGTTCCGCTGGAGTACCTCGGACTACGGCAACAACACGGCGCACTACGGCCACCCTGACGAGTGGGACTTCCCGGTGGTGCACGTGAGCTGGTCATGGTGAAGGGTCATGGTGAAGGGATGGTCATGGTGAAGGGATGGTCATGGTGAAGGGATGGTCATGGTGAAGGGATGGTCATGGTGAAGGGATGGTCATGGTGAAGTGGTGAACGCCGAGAGTTGGTCCCACGAAGAAGTTAGTCGAGATTAGTAAATTTATTTATTATCGGTTATGGATTGAGTCTTTTGTTTTGTAGTTCTCGTGTTGTACCTACATCGTTGGATTATCTAAGAAAGTCGTAATTTTCTCAAATACGGTACTCATGAAATCTTCTGTAATATTGGTGTGTGTGTAGCTGCAAGTTAGAGTTGAAGGTTAGGCCTGCTATGTATGTAGGATTGTAGGTCCACATCATTTTACCATTTAGAACTGTATGTTTTCACAGGGAATATCTTTAAGCCACTTTCATTCTATGTTATTCCCTTCTTCAACCAGCTCAGTGTTGCCCTATACATTGTCATCAAATTGTTCATGGTAATAAATTGCAATTAGATATTTTACGTCAATAACTATTCCGGTTATGTGGCTACGCTCATCACACGCATCTGTTTCAGCCCCGATTGCAAATTAAATTTATTCTGGAATATTTGTAATTCCTTAAATTCAGACCAAAATAATAACTCATAAATTTATTGTTTAACATTTCATTGTGTGCTCCGTCCGAGCAGGTTAATTTCCTTGCTTGCACTACTAAATTTGCCAATAAATTGGAACTCTTAATTGCGCGTTTTATTTAAATTTTAATTTGGCCGTGTAAAGTTAGTTGTAGATGCCTGAATTGGGAACATGTAAATTCGTTTTCATGTGATAATCTTGATGCCTTTCACACTGCAAACTCTAAGAACTAGATCTGACGGTGTTTAGCATAATTCCTTCTGACATGAGCATTGTATCTTAGTGTTGCATTTTGTTTAGAATTGTAAAATCCTATTTTTGAGTTTTTTTATATTGTATTTGGGAGCAAGCTTTCCTTGTAGTTTTGCGCGGGAAGATCAGGTCTGTTGTTCTACCTATTCTACTCTGTAAAGTTTACAGCCCAAGCTCATTTTAATGCGATTTCATGCTAAGCATTCTATGTCACAAAGCTTCTTTCATCTTGGATATGTTTGAAATCTTGTGAAAGTTGGCACTTCCATCATTAAGATGGTGTCATGAACAACTTAGCAGCTTGATGATAATCAGAGCAACTAACTCCTATTTGTTGCAAATCAGTACGTGTACTACGTTGTAGAGTATGTTATGTCTGTAAAATCTCTGCACGTAATGCGTGTTGCACAGTCCAATTTTGTTTAATATTAGACTAGATTCTTTAATTGTTTGAATGGAGCTATCAAATTTACTTGTGGAATTGAAATAAACTATTTCCTGAATGGCGGAACTTGCTTTATCTCCCCAAATTATATTAAGAAATTGGTTGTTATGCGTTAGTAAAGGATGCATATTAGTGGCCAGCATTGCCCAATACCACCATCATGTTTACACTCAGGATTGAGTAGCATACGATATGTTCATACATAGGCGCCGTAATTCAGCAGCCACTGCTCTAGTCAGTCAAGTCTTCATGGAAGTTATACTCAAGCATGCGCCTCCCTCCGCACTTAACCCGACTTCATTATTAGCGCGTTTTTTTTCATAAAAAAATGAATATAAAACCATTTTTAATTACCACATTTTCTTAACGGACAAGAAAGAAAAACATTAACTCTTACATAACATAACATAACATAACATTCTACATAACTTTAATGTTATGTAAGAGTTAATGTTTTTCTTTTTTGTCCGTTAAGAAAACGTGGTTTTTAAAAGTTTAATTATTTGTTTTATTTGTACGAGGTTCAGGCGAGGACGGTTCACCGTCATTGCTGTGTACTCCGCTGAGCGTTGACTGCAAATTAAGGGCTAAAGTGTTCATTTTAGACCAGCTGTTGCGTTCTCGTTACGGAAACCTTTCAGTACTGCAGGATTATTTTTATTTTGAATAGGCCCGATTTGCTGAAAATTATATATTTTTCAATTAATTCTATAGTGAGTTTAGCATTATGAAATTATTCTGTTCTATGTTGAATAATGGGAGAAATTTTCTTACTACATTATAGGGGTAAACGGGAATTATTTCCATTTCCTTCTTCACTGTTTTTCTACTTGGTTGTTGGTATGATGATCTTCGTTCATATGGTAAGTTTTATGACTTCCAATTCATGTGCTCACGTGCACAATTCAGAATAGCTGATCACAAACAACCCAATTTTTTTTAGATGAGTGAAATCAATTCGTACTAAGTGCGTTCATTAGCTTCTTTGTAGTTTGCGAGATTAATAAGGAGTGTTCACATCTGTGTAAGCATCTTTTGATCGTCAGACAAGCCATTTTTTTAAATGATGGCTACCTTTAATTTCAATTCGTAGTAAGCACTTTGAATTCAGAAAATGGGCCATATAATCAAATAACTGTCTTGATAATACTAATTACTTCGTTAAATCTGATATGGGTCGATTTATGTACAAAATCCATTGCTCTTTGTCTCAAAAATTTTCTCTTATCTATGGTATGAACTTTTTATTTAAGTTGTAAAATACCAGAAGGATCTAAATTATATTTTCTCGAATTTTCAAAAAAGACCGGGCTATGTTTATTTCATGCTTAAATTAGTTTATTTTGCATGCAAATTACTTGTGCAACGGTCATCAAATTGCAAAAGTGAAACTTATACATCTATGTCCCACATACAATGATTGCATGTATACATACAGTATGTTCTCCGCACTAGCAGTAGTTCCAAAACTTTTGTGATCAGTACTTCCTGGAGGTTTTGCAGTCAACGCCTATCACTACAACTACATATTAGCCGCATCACATATTAGAATATTTGATATTAGCTAATTTGCATTTAACTGATGCGCTCACAACTAGCGCATGAAGTAGGTGTACCGTTTGCAATTCACGTTGGGCTGCTGACAATTCAGGCTGGTGGCATGTGGCAACAGAGGCAAATCGTCCTTAAATAATTTTGTGTTAGACAGTGAACATTTTTTAATACTTAAAAAGAAAACAAACAACTAAAAATCCTTCATGAAGCAGAAAGTATTCATACATCACCTGTAAAACCCTCTCTTACCATAAGTGATGTGCGAATACCCTATTTCGAACCATTGTTCCACGTGGAAGTCAAGAACAGCTGTGTATCGAAAATGACGTATTATGTTATTGAGGTTACCCCAAATGTATTTAAAGCCTAAATCCCTGAAGATCACAGAAATGTTCCGTTTGAAATATAAAATAATCCTTCATTACAAATGTCTTCCTCATAAAAATTTATTGAAGTAAATTAAATGATCCAGTTAATTTTGAATGATATCCATGCTCAGCAAATGTTCGAATTAAAGTTTTCAAAATTCGTTTTGTATTATAAAGCTCCACTTTTAAATTACGAGGTCTGGGTTTCGATTATAGAAATGCTCTAACTTGCATCCTGCTGTATTTTTTTTAATGGCTCCTTCTGTCTCACATTGGGAGGAGTTCCAAGGAATTGTTTGCGTTTAATTTAAGAAACGATTACAGTGATCTATGAAACTAAGATTCATGCGGTCACATTTCAGCAGCAACTTGTGGCGAGCGATTGCTGGAGCCAGGACCGTCGACATAGAAATTACCAGCGGCTGACCGGTGGCTGGTTAGTGGGCACCTATAACCCGACGCTACAATTAAGCCAACGCAATGTGTAGTTGAGCTAAAGCGTTAATTCAACAGAAGGTCTAGCCATGGCGCAGCGGGATAAAACAGTGCGACGTATCTAACAGTCCTGACGACTTAATTGTTCTTCCTTCGCATTACTCTACGGACTCAGGACCATGTTCTGGAAGGCTCTTAAAAAGCTTCTGTGTTTCTCAGCTGAGTTTGCTATATTGCAGCTTGTCTCTGCGGGCTGCGAAAATCCTTTTGTGAAACTTGCGCTGCGCCGTATTAATACACGTGACATTGGCGAACATTATTGCCTTATTTTAAAAGGAACTCGGAGAATTTTTTTGCGAAGTAACTTAGTAGATCCAGAGCGTTGCGCCGGCACGTTAAAGGAGACCAGGTTAACATAATTAAACCGCCGCTTGGATCATCTTCGTGTGGAGGACAAAAGGTCCATTTTATCGTCATAGATCACAACCAAAAGCAGCGCGTTGGCATCACCGAGCAATCGCTCGTCAACCCCTTTTTGACATCTCTCTTCATAGGTGCGGGTTCCCTTCAACGAACGTGATCGTCAATAATTGGCGTCTGTTTGTAAAAGTCTAGGAATAATTATGGAATGTGTACCATCATCACTCCAGAAGTAGTTGTGTATACCCAATTAATATTACACAGATTATTCACCACCATCTGTTTGTATTGACCGGTATGGCAGAATTAAGCAACTACTTAGCTTATGGATTGCTTATCGTATTGAGGATAAACGCTGAATAATTTATTTAGCCAAATCAACTTGAAAACGTATTTGTTGATATAAAGAGAGTAATTTTTAACTCGTATGAAACACTCGCCCTAGTGAGAGCATTCGAATAACTTAACTTAGCTGCCGGGCGCCGAAAAGTCGAGACGATGGATAAACCATGGTAAATAGCACTTGTTTTCTAGAATGTTATCGAACCGTTCGTCAGCATCGTCAGAGGACACTTAATGTTAGGATCGTAGATAAACTTCAATTTAGGCATGTATGTACGAAGGTTTTACCAAGCTGATGTTGTACATGGATTGTTTCTAAAATTGACACCTGGAGTGTAAAATGAACCTTAATAAGGGATGATAAACCGAGTAGCAAAGATCTTTAGAAGCTGGAGTGTAGCAATGATTCTTGTACTACGATGTTCTGATAAAATGAGGTGGATCATTGGTTTTATCTTTCTGCTTAGTTTGTGCGATATCCATTAATGACTATCACAAATCTAAAATAGAAGAAAATTGCCTGGAAACAGCTAGACGTTGGTCCGCATTCGCATTAATACATCAATCCATGAAAAAATCTCAAGCCTTTTCTTCATTTAAATAATCTCACCTAAATCAATCATGTACAGTACTATCCCTTGACATGACCTGTGATGAATCCAGTCAGCCAACCTTCAAACCCCATGTCTTATTAGGATGGGGAACCCTGCACATTACGACCCTGCACTCGAACAGGTATCGGGCTTCCAGCCTAGAGGAAATCAATTTAACCAGCTCTCAGTCTTTTTACTGATGGAAAAAAGAATCACGAAAGTTTTTTATCCAATGCAGTGGGTAAAATGAACTTTGTAAAGGTCCAAGCTCCGGCTTCATCCTACAAAAAGCTAACTTCGTTCCCTGTCCGATTACAACTGTGAGATCAGTTTTCATATAAGAGCCGCCTCAGCATCTTTAGACTCAACGACTTAATGTACTCTGAAATTTTTTAATCAGCATAACAGGCTTAACTCGGTCCACTGCCTGCCCTTGGACGCGTGAGGACAAGTTTTTTGAAACTTTCCCTGCCATCGCCGGTCGTGAAGTGATACTGGGCACCTCTTTGTTACTTGCTGCGAGACGCGTCGACTTGACTTGACAGCGTTATTTTGGTAACGCGCTAAAGAAATTAGTTGTCACGAGTAACCTTATAATAAAGCGGTCAGATCAGAGAAGCATTTACGTAACGTAACATTCGTGTGCCAGTTTTTTTATATCAATGAATGAGAAGATTAAATATATGCGACGTCCAAACTTTTAGTCTAAAGATTATTTACATAAGATTCTTAGTTTCTTCAGACCTGCTCATTTCTGTTATGCCAAAAAACAAGTCGGTTTTTGTGCGAAAAAATTCCCGTCAGATGCCGCAATATTTCAGATTATTAAAAGTAAGAGATATTAGGTTGTCTTCTTTACGCGTTGAGGGCGAAAAGTTGCTTTGTTAGGTGTCACTTCAAAGTGTTATAATTATGTTCGTAGGTTTGATATAAGGCTTGCACTGAGCGTAAGCCATTACTATACTCATGATCCAAGTGAAAAACATTGACCTGAAGAGCGGATTTTCTGTGAACGTTGACGAAGTTTACGGAGAGGCAAACACTTATTCGATTAATTAAATTGATGTTTACAAGTATGAGAAAACAGTTTGTTGTTAACTGTATAGATGCAAGTGGCGCGACTTGATACCGAAATGAAGACGTTTCAATCGAAGTTAATATTCAACTTACAACACAACAATATAGAAAAGTTGAACGTCATTTTAATGAGCTTACGTAGAAATCGTGAGCTGGATCTAATTTTGGCTAATTTGTGCAGCGAAAAGGCATGAATGAAACTACGATCAGTTCATTTGAAATTATAGAACATACTCGAAATAGAATATTACATAATTTTTATGTGATCTTGCAATGGTACTTCTCTGTGCCTCTTGTTTCAAAAGGTGAACTATGATGCTCAAAATATCAATGCTCCAAAATCATGGAATAACTCTTACCCTCTATTGAAATCGAGGTATATAGAATGTGTATATCTAGAATACAGAATGTCGACAGAAGATTTCCGATTATAACATTCCGTGCGAAGTCTAACTCGAGCCCTCTTCACGGCTCAGTCTTGTTCAAACATTGTTCCTTATTTGTCTTTCTTTAGGCCATTTTTACTTTTTTTACCTCCTTTATAAGGCCACCTTAAATGAATCTTGGCCCCCACAAAGAAAACTTGGGCCAGCAACTTTATTTTTTGCGTCGTCTGTCCTGGTCCTCGTCCTCATAACGATTGTTCAAGCAAACATCGACGCTCTTCGAATAAAAATTTTATCCTGAAGTGCTTCAGTCGATTGTTCAACACTCATCAGTCTCATCGTAATCAAGGCATCGATGGAGCTGGAGGGAATTATTAGAGGGGTAAGCTCTGGGCTGTCCTTCCAGATTTTTATATGATGGGCCCATTGCTGGAAAATTCTGTTTAAAACGTGCAATTCGTACCTTTTACTTGTTCTTTACCATAAGAAATGTCGCCAATTTTGTTGTTAATGCTGCTCTATAGCATGCAATACCTTGAAATATGTGATTTATGTATAATTTCCTGCACATTTAATTTAAAAGCTTCATTTTTTTATTTACACGTAATACATCGAATATTTCAGTTACTTCAACGTCCAAAGGGTTTTAATCCTTCATTAGTGCTACGCTAGGCGCTGCCTATCTTTCTTTTTGCACTTTTTCAGTCCTTGACGGAACAATTTGTTTTAATTCGTGTGGCGTTGGTGGTATTTCTGCGTGTTTCATTTGCATGCAAATTAAATGCGAATGCCTTTCATTTTTTTGTATGCGCTGAGGCACCAGATCCTTGAGGTATTTATCTTGCTAACTTAGATAAACTTCCTTGAATTAATAAGTTTAAATTTGAGGCATACTTTACATGACGACCAGTATATTTTTTTACATCGGTACCTGAATGATAGTAAACTTAATCTTTGCTAATTGAATCGCTAAAACATTTCCAAAAATAGTGAGTTGCGCATTGTAATGTATGTTGCATAATCCTCGTAACTAAACTGTAAATTCCTACTGCATACTTTGTTACTTTTTTAAATTCACTGCTCATAAGTGCATAAAATTGCTTTGTACGGGCTGACTAGATGGCTCAAGGCTTAGTTCTTTCTCAGCCACCAATAATTCAAATTGTCTTATGTTGCTTGTAAAGGAACTTATGGCCATCGTTTTCATAGTGTATATTATAAGTTATAACTGACGTGCCCATGTCGAATATTCATAACTGCATTACATGTTGTTTCGAAAGTAAGCCTAATATTTCCGAATCAATTCATGCAGTCTGGAATGATTCCAATGTTACATTGTGTTTGGACTAGATTTCATAATTGCCTGTCATAACCAAGAGGTACGCACGTCGGAAGCTTCTCTTGGTTTGTGGCTTTGAAATATAAATCCAACCAGCAATACAACTGCATGGTTTTGTATCATGCGTAAGTCTTTCTGAGTATTGGCCTGCTCATGACCAGTGGTTTCGATGAACGTGTGCCTTCGTGTCAAAGTCATTTATTTTTTTATTTATACTGTGACTTTAATTGAAGTTGCCGCTGACTCTTGAACGATTTACGGAGATGCTTTGAATTTGTTAAATACATTTTATATCTAAATACATTTCCAAAGTTCTTCTTACAAATTCTCCTTATTTCATGTATTGAATTTAATTTTACTAACATGAATAACATTTGCATGTATAAAAAATACCTTTGACATAGTTAAAAAATGTGCACTTGATCGGCATTATTTTATAGGTAACCAGTCGTTGAAATGAAATGCGCAGCTCAATTCCTCTAAAAATATTGTACATCCAAGTTACAGTTTACTACCATTGGACTCGCTTCAATATTTTAAACTTACATTATTTTTCTCATTTCGTACTCGTTAACCTGAAGACCGAGCAAAGTATAAGAAGAGCAGAACGTTAGTGCGTACAACATAATATTGTCTGTTGTGGAACTAATAATCTGCTGATCAAAAATAAAGCTCGGGCCCCTAAATTTAAGTTTAAATTTGAGCCTGGTTTATCTTTCGCTCTCTTTCAAGGCAAATCGAAAACAAATTCAGTCATATATCAAGAAATCAGTGGTTAGATTTCTTCCGCAAAGCATTTTTTGCAGTCAAAATCGATTTAAAGAGTCGTAAATGATCCATCCATTTGCCGAAACGTTCGAAAATATTTCTATTAAATCTACCATCTCGAGAAATTTCCGTGTGCTTGAATACGAATGAAAAATTTGACGGATATTCCGGGAGAGTTTGCAGAAAAGTTCCTGCGAAGACCTATTTTTTTGGAGCGTTTGATGGAGCTTATCTATCAGCGCCATATTTATGTTGCCACTGCATGTTGAGGTTGTTGTAATTAAAAAAAATTAATAAAGACTTAAATTTACCTCAAAATTGTCGAAGTATAAAACTTCAAATTACCTTATATAATAATGCCAGCTTTGTTTCTTAAACTTCAGAATTTTTCCAATGCTTGAAGAGATTTATAAAAATGATTTCAACATTATTTAATATTCACGCGTAGAAATCAACTTTACATGTGGATACAACTTAGCTCTGTATTTTTCTATTTTTTTTTTGTTACCGAAGATAATTACTAGAAGCCTCAACATATCAATTAAAAAGTTTATTTCGTTTTTGATAATGAATGTATTATAGAATGAAGGTTCCAGTTATTTTGCAAACCTACGGATTTCGTAACATTTATTCAGGCTTCCCTCAATAAATTGTTCATTTCAAACGCATAAGAAAATTTTAGTCTTGACCGCTTTTTTTCCAGGAGTATTCAACGGATTTATGTTCTATGATTTAGAATAAGTGATGAAATTAGGTGAAAGAACCATTCGAAAAACAATATTTAATGAAGCAAACCATCTTCCAAACAGCAATCCGTTGCTAATAAAAATACTAACCTGAAAATTACCAATTCAGGCATTTTCAATAATATAGCTTGTATGTGACTCAAACTCAAGCTTGTAATAGTTTATACCTGAGCCTCCTCAAGATTCTATTCAATACCGAACGCACGAAAGGACAAGGGACAAGACAATCAATTTCGAAAGTGTAGATTGATTTCATACACGCATCTAATAGAGTTCAGGGTGCACTGATCGAGTCTGAAATTCCAGACTTAGTAACCCGATTATCTTGGGAAGCCAACAAGATCTGTAATCATAATTATCTGCAATAGGCAACAAATTAACGCCAGTCTTCCTTTTTTTTTTTTTTGTTATCAAGTTTTAAAGTTTGATAAATGGTGTAAAAATTCAGTTAATACAAGAACAAACTATAAAAATTCAATGATAAACGTGCGAAAATGAAAAATTCAAAGAAAAATATATAGGGACTGCGCGTAACATATACTTAATATTTGAACGTGCATGATTTTGGCATGAATAAATTATGAAATGTGAATGTAAAATTTTCGGAGAAGAGACCTTAATTTTGGAATTTAATCGGTTAAGATTTGAATAGAAATTTGTTTTAACTGTGTAGGGAGTGTATATAAATGAATAGATAATTGAAAAAAAAAACAGTATTGAAAATTTATGCAAAATGTAGGAGAATTAAACAAAGACTGTGCGGAAAATGTTCAACTAAAGATTAATCGGTGCTCCATTGAGGAGAATGCGTTGTCTCCGAATAATTGCTAAATATTTTCATCTCAGAGCAAAGATGCTCAAATTAAATTGGATGACGGTAACTTATAGGTGATACAAATCGAAACTTAAAACAAATAAAAAATTATGTAAATGTAACACTTAATTTTAGTATTAAAATATCATTCCTGCGTTGCTCATGTGAGATAAAAGCCCGGCTACCGTCTCATTTTTAGTCAATATCGCATGCAGTAAAACGAGTAAATTATCACATGCCTGAAAATATGACATGCATGAGAGAATTAATTTGAATTATAATAATATTTGATTCCAAGCACACGTATTTATCAACATATTACAATCAAAATATTACATTTAAGGTACTCTTTAAATCCCAATAGGATCTTCGCTCTCTCTTCACCGAATGAAGAACATTTGGGTTAACGGTCATCATTTCAATTTTCACACTCAAGTGGAACGAGAGAATTCAAGAGAGATTCGTTGAAACGCTCACTTAGTAGAGAACCGAAGTAACCCAAATTTCAAACTGATAATTGAATCAAGTTTTTATTGTGTCAAATTTTTATCCCGAGTTTTAATTTCTCAATACAATAATTTTATTGGAAAAATTACAAGGATTCCTGCGAAGATGAGCAGATAAAATTCGACTATAGTCTCCACGATACCTTGGCAAACTTTTCGCTAGCAAATGTATACTTACCTTAATACGAGAGAGAATTTAATTTTAAAAAACTAAAACTGAAATGATTATTTTAACCCGAAACCATTTTGCAAAAGTTTTCCATTATGAAAACTATTGGGGTCACCGGCTCAAATGACGTCTATCCATTCAGTGCCAGACTGCAAGCTATAAAAGGATAAATTTAATATAAATAAACAATATAAAACACTGACCTCCCAATTGAAATGCATCATATGAATCTTATTCGGTACACATGATATGACTACACGCCTCATGATGCACAGGAGCAATGACTGAATAAATAATATTGATGTTTTTTAAAGCGACCCTGTTGACTTCACTTCCATTTTGAGGAGGATAGCATCATCTGAGAATGCTTTGATCTATTTGGAACATATCATGCATCAAATTTCATGTTTTAGGGCTCTATATAAACATCATACAATAAATTTATACCCAAGGTTTGCATGACACCCTGAGGAAGAATGCTGCCTGATTATAACCATTGCACGTGTTTGGTGGTCAGGATAAATTTCGTTATCAATCGGATTTTGAGCACGTAAATGAACTATTCCTCTATGTGCGTTCACGTTAAACTCTAAATTCGGTTTTGAAAAAGGACGCGAGTTTTAGATGCAATTTTTTTATATGAGTTGGGTGGCTTTCATTCAAAGTGAATCATAAGAATTTTGAATATAAGCTGGCAATGGAGTAATAAGCAATAAAGCCTAGTTTAATTTCTAACAATGCCTCAAAATCGTTTCTATTTTCACGTTTTAAATTCTGATAATATATGCTTATAATTTTACTAATATTGATAAATCTCATGGTGACCAATCATACTGAGCTTTAAATAGCTATAAATGTTAAAGTGAATTTGAAAATCTTATTATCCACAAGTTCATTTCAATGCTCGTTTTTCCGATGTGTGCGCGCTTTACTTAGAAAAATGGAATAAATTAATCTTTGGTGGAAATGATCGAAATTCATCGAGTAAAGGTTTTTGATCGACCGTAAAAAAATTCGTCTTTAGGGAATTAAAGTCGACGAAATACTAAAATCTTACGGAAAATTTTACTAATAATTTTTCTTGCTGTGCTGGGAAATCAAACTTGATTCCTTTGATTCGCCAAACGCGTTGCTATAATTTTTGTTCCTGCAACACCCAACGTACTTGGTTATTATAGCCTGCCTCATGTGCGTTTTATTTTATTTGATCATTTCCCATACATCCAGTGCATTCTTCACTAACATTCTTTAAAAAAAAAAGTAGAGCGTGTTTTTAACGCATTTAAGCAAGTTTCTGGCACGTCCAACGGCATTTCTATATAACGCGCAGAAACTTTCCTGACACGTCTAGCTCAAATTTAACATGTGCACGTATATTGCTGACATGTAAAGCTTATTTTTAAATCCATTTTTACAACACTCCTCTTTAACTTCACTTCTTGTTGTTTGTTTGTTTGTCTGCTACAAATCTTATAATCGATATTTAACACACTTTTACCTGTCCAATCGATCTGAAATTTTGCACACTTGCGTAAAGTTGGAGGCATGCATGAATCAATTGACAGAATAAATACTTTTTATGATTAAAATTTTTTAATATTAAAGAAATGTTAAATAATTTTGCCTGCTACAAATCTTATAATCAATATTTGTCATACTCCTACCTGTCCAATCGATCTGAAATTTGCATAAAGTCATGAAGTCACACTTGCATAAAGTCAGAGACAATGTGTGAATCAGTTGACGGAATAAATCATTTTGAAAATTTACAAAATTTTTATTTATGAAAAAAATTTGAAAATTAATTTTTATTAATATTGCAAAATAAAATTAGAAATTTATTGTACATGTGTAACTTCAAATACACTGGATTCTTTAGAAGTGTTGTCTTTAAATATAATTTTACTTGATTCATACCTGAGAAATTCAGCGTGTATCTAACATCTTCAAGCTGGGTCAGACACGTCTAGCGCATTCGCAAGACGCCGCGCTTGTCTCTGAATTGTCTACTACGTTTTAAAGACAATAAGCACGTTACTGACACCTAGCGCTTTCTATACAACACTAAGAATGTGTCAGAAGCGTCTCACGTATTTCTGATTTGTCACACATGGTCTCAAGTTTACGCTTGTGTTTCTGTCTCGTCTCGCTTGTTGCGATCAAACGTCCGCCCCAAGCTGTTACTAAACTTTTGCTGCTCCAACAAGGCGTTTGGTACCTGGCACCGCTTGTACTGTCACTGATTTTGTTGCTGTGCAAACGTTCATCATTTACGGGACGACTCGAGAGGATGTCTGAACGCAGGAGAGGCGTGGCTCTTAGATTCATTTTTATATTCATTTCACCATTTTGTTGTACACATTTTAGGATAGAATGTGTAATCAATAACAATCGTTAGATATGTTCAACCTGAAATATGTTTAAGGCCGGTTATGATATGGATACTGTTTAAAAATTCAACACTTAATGAATTCCTGCGGTATCGAAAGCCGGGAAGAACTGTGCATTTGTGAGATGGAATTCTAGTACAGTTAAGACTCACTTGGGTGGCAAAGACATTATTGAGAAGCACAAAGAAATTATTTTTTACAAAGACATTATTGAGAAGCAGTGCATTTTTACATGTCTCTGGGTTTGATTTTTCTTAATTTGAAATTATTTTATTTACTGACATGCAGGGAAGCTTTGAATCGATTCGCAGCATCGAATCCGCTGGCCATTTTGCGTATATGCCAGTGAAGCTTTAAATCCTGACATAAAAATGTATTTAAAATGCGCGGATTATGAATGACTGTGTCGAGATAGATCTCTTTAGTTATTAACGAACTCCTGGGTTCCTCGCCTAATATATGCCTTCGCAGTAACAAACTGCCATAACGCAAAAGCCAACTTTACGATTTGTCAACTAAATTCAACGGCTGTTCATCAGTAGTCTAATGATGCAACAGACTCTGGATGCGCTGCCAGTTTTGTGATCTTGTTAATTGTTTGTTATGCCAAGAGCAAATTTCCTAGTTTATTTCAGACCTTCTCTTTCTTCTTCATTTAGAATACTTGGATTCTGTTGTGTATTTATAATTTTTATCGCTATTTCCCGTAATAAAGGGATAATGCCATCACTAAATTCTACATTGACAAATTATTTGAATTTGAGTTCTTTTGGTTCCAAATTTCGATTATTAATTTGGTGAGATAATTCCGCAAAATTACTTAAGATATTTTTGTCTGTTGTTTTCTTTCAGTTGCGCGTCAGTTGCGCGTCAGTTTTTTTTTTTCATTTGCGTGTCAGTTACTTCAGGTTGATGTCGGACTGAGCTGCATACATACGTATAGTCTTTTTAGCATATTGCATAAGCTTCTGATGAAGTCAGTAATTGGTGTTAATCTTATTAATAGAATTGGACCATGCAGCAATCAACCATGTATCCCCGTCTGATAACCAGTTAATACTTCCAATGGCACCAAACAGTTCGAAGAAAAAAAATATACGCACGTGTTCAATCTACGGCCATTCAATGACGACCGCAATAGACTATTAATATGTACTTAAAAATATGTAGTTACGAATATGTAGTTAGAAATATATAAGACTATATATATATAACTGGTGTTCGGCAGCGCATCGAAAGCACACATGATAAACACGCTTGCATTGTTTACTTACTGTTAAAGCAAGGAACAGAGTTTACAGAGCTAAAGTTATAGTGTTGGCGATGTTCTCTTACGTATTTACCTATTATTCCATTCTCAGATATTCACTGACATCTTGACATTGGATGGCTGTCTCTAAAATTTCGTTCATAGCCCTTTAGAGTTTACAGATTTTTTATAATATATGCTGCCTTTAAAATTTCATTTATCACCTTCTATAAATTTTTTATCCACCGCAGTTTTTTGGTTCACTTTCTTTGCATTTTTTTCTAGTTTACAAGCAGCTTTTTATTGCTGTTTAATTGCAATTTCTTCGAGCACTTACAGATTTTTTTACAATATCATAAAATGGGCATCACGGTTCATAGTCATGATGGTCCAGCTATTATATATTAATCCTGTTTACAAGCTTGAGTTAGTTAACTGTAAATATATAGGCAATTTGTGAGTGTTGTTTATACTATTGCGTAGATATTTAATTACTGTTTATATGAGGCCTTTGCCCACTAGTAGTTAACTAAGTGGCAACTGAGTGATATTTTAGGGCTAATATAGAGTATCACTCAGCAGCCTGTACACAACTCTTTATTTGCCAAATTACCATTATCAAATTTTATACAGGTAGTAATAAATTTCCTATGAGTGATCGATCATTTTTTTTAATAATAAACATTTATTTGTATTAGTAAATTTGTAAAAATAATATACTATAGAAGGCTAGCTGATCGCTGCGTTACATGGACTCGATCAGTGATTCTTGCAATAATAGAAACCCGTTATCCATAATCCCGTTAAACAATAAAGCTAATGTATGCTGCTTGAATGTACATACGTTTAAACCTAAATTTTACTTAAATCTTAGAATTCACATATGACTCTCGCTTCAAAATATGTAATAAATAAATAAAGTGTATCAAATTTGATGAAAAATAATTCCAAAATTAATTTTGAATTTTTTATCAAATCCTTTCCTCCCAGTATTGAAATGTCTTACTATTCTCCCTCTAAGGATAAATTTTCGGGCCTAGGTAATGGCAGAACAAGTATCGTGAAAACGCTATCGGACAGCTAATATAAATTTAGAGAGGAGGCTTCAAACATTCACGTAATTGACAAATACTTGTATGTATTACAAAATTTTCACTCAAGTTCGTGTGTTCAATGGAATTGTTTACATGTTCTTATACTTATCTATCAAAACTGGCCCTAACACCAGGCTTAACAGACTTTTCATTAATTTATTGATTTAATAACATTATTTCTGAAATTAAAATAAATTTCAATATTTGTTACAACTAAACGTTTATAATTTTCAATTGAAATTGTAACTGCTGCAAGTTTTCCCTTGTACTGTCACTAAGTTGAATTTTCGGTACGGTCACTCGGTTGCCACTTGGTTGCCATTCGGTTACCATTCGGTTGCCATTCGGTTGCCATTCGGTTGCCACTCGGTTACCACTTGGTTGCCATTCGGTTGCCATTCGGTTGCCATTCGGTTACCATTCGGTTGCCACTCGGCTGCCACTCAGTTGCCATTCGGTTGCCACTCGGTTGCCACTCGGTTGCCACGCCTGCATGTTGAACCCAACCGACAGCCCCAGGTTAACTAAATCTGACAGCACATTGTGTAAAGGGCAGCACATTAGTTACACATGGCACCTGTAAAATATCCCTAAATGTCAGATTTTGTTTTTATAGTACATTTGTTTGCATTCACTTAATCAATTAAACATAATATTAATATGTTTTGTCGTAAGGCTGAGTGTCTAAAACCGCTGTTGGCTTTGTCTGTGATATTTTCTTAGGACTTTTTGTTTTATATATCTCATATGAATTACCATTTTTGATTCATTTAGAATAATACAAAAAAAGTTTTACATCTGAAAAATTAAATATATTAAATACAGCACAAATATCATCCGTACTTATTCTTGCAAAAAAATCTACTTCTGAAACTATTTTTCATGTAAACTCACTGTGTGAAAAAATGTTCCAGTTCTCGTAAGTAATTTATCCATTATTTATTCACTAGAATTACGTTCGCTATACAAACGAAACTATTACTTTCAGAAAACTTTTTTGTTTCCTTCGTTAGTGGAGTAATATCACTATCTAATAAATTCATCAAATTAATTGTCTTCATACACTTTATAGAACGTTTATAAAACACTTTAGCAAAAAACTGACTTTAAATTTTGCGTCGCGCATGACGAAGGGGCGAAACCATAGCAGCAGCAGCAGGCCCGATACTCTTCACGATCGTAAGTTGCGAGAAAATAACTGCTTCATATAGCAAACCCTGTCATCCGTTAAGCCGTAATCTCGGCCCAAATTATGCTTCCAAAAATATTAGCAAGCGCTGCCACCCAAGCCTTGGATTCCTTTAAACCTAACTCCTATGTAATTCTCGAATTTAATACGCATTATTTGCCTTCATTTTTTGCTAGAGTGAAAAAATTCTTGTTCTTGTTGAATGGACGACCGAGTGGTTTTTTTTATCTCATGGCTTCTTGCAAGCTGCGTGCGCAGAATCCTCCTGGTCACATGTACGGGATTTTCGGTGAGGCGACATTCCTCGCCGCTTCATTTCTTCCTGGAAGGAAACTTTTCTGGCTTACGTTGAATTGGTCTAGTGTGGGATACATGCATTAGTTTTCAGTGTAACCTAACTAATATAAACATTGAAGGTATTTTTAGCTTTTTTACGATTACTTTCAAATGAAAAACATGTTTCTTGATGTCGAAATTAATTTTTGTACCACGAATATCATCAGTAAGCTATCTATAGATGACCTTGTTTAAAATATACACTCTTCAAAATTCTACTACTGAAATTAAATTTCTCTGTGCATTAATTATGCATCGATATATCCTAATTTTTCACAAAATTTCCCTAAGCTACACAATGACCAAATCTTAGAAGGATATGAGAAACTATAAGAAGGAAACGATACAATTTGGTCCTACGAAACTGGGGCTACTGCTATATTTGCTGAGGAAAAATCTGTCTGAATGAACATGTAACATTTTTTTTTTGAGAATTCCGGATAGGAAGATTCCGGAACAGTCAGGATTTAAACAGGGACAACCGTTACTCTCATACCATACACACGAACAATAACGACAACATTGATTTTTACTATGCACTGTTGAAATTGAGAGAAATTTTCTGTGCAGGCTACATAAACCACGCTTGATCAGGACAGAATAGTGTAATAAGAACTGGCCATTAGACAGCGCTATGCTTGTGCTGGCTTCAAGAAAAACTCGCCGACACGGGATAACAGTGCTAACCGAGCAATTGTAGCTTCGCGATTAAAGTTGTCCGACAGGGTAATGAGAAGAGTAGTTTTGTGGACCTAACTCGGGGCAGGGATTAAGGGTTTCGTGATAGGAAGCTGAGGGAGATTGAGAAACAGATGTTAGTGGACTGCAAGCTGTGCCATCCACCATTCTGTTCTTGATACCAGGTCGACGTAATCCTTTCGTAGGCATTAATGGGACTAAAATTCACGAGCGATAACCTAAAAACTTGCAAATTCATTGAAATTTTTGTGCCCATTTTGCCGTTCAAAGTAATTGAACAAATTGTCAGCTACGCCTAACAAAAACAGTTTCGTTATTTTCGGAAAAAAATCCTAAGCAAATTTCTAGCACAAAATTATTTACCTGTAATTTGCATCACATTATTTTTCAAATTACACGTTGCGAAAAACTTGACTACGAAGAAAATTCTTGAAATATTAAGAAAGATGAAACGCTTTGGAGACTAGCTCCATGGTGTGTTTTCAATCATATAAAATACATTTTATTTGTAATCATATCAGCATTTAATTTGGGAGTAGGATTAATGAGTTTTCTAGCATGCCACATTTGATTATTTTTTTCGCTACAGCGGTCTCTGTGAACAAATAAAATACAAATTAAATTGTTTTAATTATAATGAATTTACCTCAATTCCTAATATTACACCAAGTCAAATGAATATTTATTATTAATGAAATGAAAAGGCTATTATTTATAAAAATGCATGAAAAATTAAAATTTTGAGAAGACAAAACAAAACAAATAAATAAACAAATTATTAACACAAATTAAATTAAATATGACTGATGACACAAGCTAGAATTCTATTGAGCTCGAGCGAAAGTTCTGATTGGGATTGACAGTTTTAAGCATACTTATACGCGTTTGGCTGCCTAAAACATTTAGATTATTAGTTTTCGTAAATATACCACTCGTAGGAGTAAATGAACTCTGCAATTTTCTAGTGGCAGTCCAGTTCCTTATTTTCAAGAGATACATGTAAACATAAATTTTATTCACTTTGTTCCTCATCAGCCACCACAAAGAAAAATTTTCAAGGCTACTCGTGAGGGAGTGCTTGACTCGCACACTTTTCTTATATATGAAATCCTTTTATTATTTGTTGTCGCGTGATCGGTGTAACGGTAATTTCTTTATTAGCCAAATGTAATAAGGGCTGCCTTGGATATCTATGGAGATGTCTCGTTCAGAAGTGTGCATCTTCCATGATTTACATGATGGCTGCTGAACACTGAATACCAAATAATTAATGGCTTCGGCTCACGGCGAAATAATTATCAAAATCAAGGGTTCCGCTATTTAGCGCTCACCTCGGTCAATAGCGTAGCTGTTCTGCAATTTTCCCAGTTGTTTTAGTGATGATTAGTGATAGACAAGATCGCGCATGAAAATTGGTGCATAATCGGATGAGGATGGTTGGTAAATGAAGTCAATAATATTATAATAATCGATAGAATTCTGTAAATACTATTATCTTAAACGCAATGCCGCATGAAAGAGGAAAGGCAGCGACTTGTGACTGACATGAACTAAAAACCATGCAGCTCCGGTGCTTGGCTGTAGAAAGTGTAGATGCTTCAGTCGACTAGACTAAATGCAAAAGATGACACTTGCTTCTCCTGGCATTGCTTTATTTTCCTGGCATTTGCTATGACTGTAAGAAGACAGAATGCCACGTAAGTAACAAATGCAAGTAAACGTTAAGAAAATTTGTCGAAAAAAAAGCGGCGACAGGCCAGATAGCTATTTCGTCAACTCCCCTACTACTATTATAAAACAATACTTGCTTAAAATAATACTTACTTAAGATGAGGCACGCAACCGACTGAAGTGTTGACGCCCCCATTTAGAAATATTCAATATGCGTCAAGTGTTATTAGAAAAATCAATGTTATGAAGGGACTTCATTATGAGGTCGGCAAGAAACTCAGGGACTGTGAAGGGAGACCTGCAGAATGGGACGGAGAGGCGGATGTATGCTGACTTCATTTGGTTGCGGTGAGAACTGGTGGCAGTAGAAGGTTTACTAATACTTCAGATAGATATCTATTTCGCGTCGAAGGTTTGGTTTCCAGTTGTGTCCGAAGCATTTGATCTCTTCGGTGGTCCCTGCTTACAGCGTGATCCATTTAGGCGTGAGGTTAAATTCTCTGCTGTATGAGAGCGAGTCCGTTCCGGTTTCATCATCACAGGTTAATTTAGCGCCTTCAGTGTCAAGAAAAGAAGTTGGGTCTGGCTGATGGGCTAGGTGTACGCGAAGTTTTGTTGTATATGGTAGAATTACCATAGAATTATGCTCTTGTAGGTGGTAACGCATCTCAAAGCAACCCTTGGCCTTGTCTGAGATTTGTATCGAGAAGAATAAGCATATGATGGTTGGCAGTATTTTTTCAATATGTAATATGAATGCAATACTGCCAACATTTATTCAAACAGGTATGCAATAGATCAGATATGTGGTCCTAAGTAGCACTTGATGCGGTTATTGGATAGTTGATGGCTTGGTCGAGCTTAGCAGCGTGAGCTAGTGGGCCTTCGTTTCAGTTGTTTGAAGGTCTGGCTGTGTGTCATTTCTGTCAGAGCATAAGCATGGGGTTGATTCCTTGTGGCATGAAGTAGTGATAGGGAGCTTGATGCTTTTGTAGGGACACCATTTATCTCTGTTATAGGTTTTATTAATTTTCTAGGATATTTATCTTTTTCGCAAACCATCCGAGCTACTTATAGATTTACCTTTTGTTTCTTCGTCGTTTCAGTTATCCGTAGTATCATAACAGCCTGGTCCGCCAACGTTTGGGTTGCAATCTCCATACGTTACAAATGCACTTTGAACATTGTCCTCGGTAAATTCGTGTCATAATCCCCGTTCTAAGTTCTTCAATTGTAGCGGTTTCGAACCAACCGATCCGCTATATACTCTGTAGTTACTGTGAGGGCCTTATTTCAGCTGTACTAGGCAGGTGGTGCCTGGTGTGATAGAATAGGGGTTGGTGCGTCGGGGACGCAGCCGTGGGCCACAAATGTACTTAAATAAGCCCTGGAGCCAACGCCTAGCCTCAGTGTGCAATAACTTTACGCAGAGACAGGACTAGAAACCGCAGACTACGCTGGAACATTGTAAGGTAGCTTAGTGACACACTGCCTAGAGGTAATAGGCAGAGGTTATTGGCATTCTCGATTTAAGCCGACACTTCAGCATTCGGCCTCACCCTCTGCGGGCTTCAGCATTTGGCCTCACCCTCTGTGGGCTTCAGCATTTGGCCTCACCCTCTCCGGGATTCTGCATTTAGCCTCACCTTCTTCGGGCTTCAGCTCTTCACACTGCCCGTCTCACAACTTTCTTGCAAGCAATGACTGGCTTCAAACTCCAAGATCTTTTTCCACGCAAGACTTCTCAATCATAACCCTCTCGTTGCAACCGTGTTTTCTCATGCTGCAAGCTTGCTGTTCATTGTTCATGCCGAGGTGAAGTACTTTACACTTGCCTGCATTGAAACGCAGCTGCAATGCATCAGCCCAGTCAACTAAACTATCAATATCATTTTGCAGTTGCATTTTATTTGACATTTGAATTGTTCCAAAGTTATAATAATGATTTGCGAGGAACCGATACTGTTAATTGGTGCTGGTTGTTGTTTCGGTTTGGTGCTGGAACTTGTTCTTCTTGGTGTTCATTGATTTTCCTTTACTGTCCGACCGAACTATATGCTTAGTATTGAGTCTGTATTCTATTCTTTTATTGTTTGGAATAAACGCGGGTTTTGTACCGCCACAACAGGTATTTTTATCTTGGTTGTGTCTCCTTGGAGCTGTGGTTGGCACTGGGCCTGCTGAAGCGCTTTTTTTGTTAGGAGAAGCAGCTCTAAAGTCTAAACAATGAGTTTTTGGTTGAGTTGCGTCTTGCATGTTGAAAATGGTCATTTTCAGGACAATCCTCCATTTAGGAGGTATCCATTCTCGACTTCTATAGGTGGAAGAATTGGTCTTGGACAAGCTAAGAAGAACCGANCTGTCTCTTATACACATCTAGATGTGTATAAGAGAATGGTATATGTCTCATCGCTGTAGCTTCAAAACCCTAGGAGGAGATAGATTTCTACAGTACCCCCTTTTTTGTCCGTTTTCTATGAATTTCACGTTTTCTGTCAATTTTTCGAAAAAATCACACGAACAAAAATGTCTTAGAATTCTGTTTTACATAAGTGTAACAAGTTTCAGAGTGATCCGTTCATAAACAAAAAAGTTTTTCTGGAGGGTATACCTCCCCCTTAAGGAATTTTTTACATGCACGGAATGAGTTTAGCTTGAATGACTCGCTTTTATATAATTTAACATCCGCAAATTCTATTACTTTTTGTATTCTGACCACAAAATTTCTGATCGTAGTTGAAAATAGTTATATTATTTGTAGTCGACTAGTACACGAGTCGCAGTTAGGCCAGAGTATTCGACATTTTGTCTTCTTAGGTTAAATATTATTAGTTTAGTTAGTTCAGCAAGTTTATTTTAATTTATGAGCTAATTTCGATGGATGTGCATTTTTTTATCCTTACGAAGTACAGAGCTTCTTGTCGGTAGAAATTTGGTCTCAAATGATAAATACTGTTTCGAATCGTAGCCTTATGTGCTCACATGTATTCATGAGAAAAGTTTGGTTGAAAAAATTTTATTATATTCTTGTTGATGATATTGGTAACCCTGCTCCACAAATATGCGAACGATCCATTTATTCTACACCAAAACCACGTGTGTCTCCTAGCTGTTGATACTACGATGTTATCTCACCGGACGCATGTCCTCGCGTGTTCAATTTTGACGCATCTTGGGGTTGAGAAGAGTAACTTGACTGTTTTGTAAATTGTTAATGATTGTATTTTCTATTCAGAATATTCAAAGAATTATAAGCGTTTTGATGTATTTCAATTAGTCATGATAAACGATAGTGAGTTGCCACAAGTTATTGAAGAGGCGCATGTGCCTTCCAGCTTAGTATTATCTCCACTGCTTTCCTAGTTTGAACTTTATTAGAGTTTTTTTTGCGGTCCAAGATAACAATTGGAATTCTGTTGAGTCTCGATTCATTGCTTCTTTCAGATGCAGAAGCTCTAAAGTATTTATTTATGTTGCGTTTTACAGCAGTGGCGTCGTATTTTAATGCATTCGTGAAAAGTGGAGTAAATTGGGCTAAATTTGGTTGCTAGTCAATCACCACAGGGTAATACCACCCAAACGTGAAACTCATTTGATTGCCTTTAAAATTTCTATCATGCAAATTCTTATAACTATTGCAGAATAAATAATTTTACGCTCGATGTTTTGTGCTGCGGGCTGATTAAAGTTCTGTGGTAACTCACTGGCGTGAGTAGCCTCACCATGCAGGTGTGGTTAGCGTCCCCATCTATGTTAGGTGTCCCTCGGGCATGGTTTAAATTACTATAGTTGGTGCCCTCAAGTGGAGCTGATCCCCATTATTCCAATGTTGTGGCCTTCTCCCTGGTGTGGTCTACAGACTTCCTCCTGGCGTGGTCTCCTTGCTGGCTAGTAATCTAAAACCTGTAGTGGCCTTCCCTCTGGGGCGCCTTCTTACTGGCGTGGTATCCACCATGGTGTGTTAAGCACCCGTCCGTAAGATTAACTCAAAGTCACTTAAATAACGTCCCTCAATTAAGTTGCACAACAGCAAACAACGCAGTCAGTTCCCACCTATTTTAACTTTCCTGTTACATTCTATCTTCAGTAAACTTTTTGCGTTGCACACGTAAAGCATGTTCTGGCGAGGGGCTACATGGATTCGCTTCCACTGCTCCTACAAATCTAGGAAAAAAAGATAGAAGGGGCCTGTGTGTCACGCACGGAACACACAGCCAAATACTATAATGCGATCTCGTGGAGAGAATTGCAGGATTTTTTCCTAATTCACTTCCTTCTGCTATTCTTAGGTCAGTAATTCTTTCAAGATGCAGAAGTCCTAGGTATGATGCCTTGCCCATTGAAAGGTAGATTGAACTCAGAACTTGTTACGCAAACATTTTTATTATTCATAATGAATTTACAAACCTTTGATTGCGCTCTCGAGATTCACAAACATCAAAAGCACATAAATTCAGCAATTTATTGAATCCAATTTATTATTTCGAATTCATGGGCATAAAGTTTGTTTCAAAAATTCACTTCAGCAAATGAGTATTGGTATAAGTAGTTTCATTTCGTGCGGGATCAATTTGAGGTTTATGAGGTTTATATGGTGAGCTTTAAGGCCTATGTTTAACTTGAAGGCCCATAATTATTGAAAATAAGGGAGGCAGGATATCACTGCTTGATTATTTAGTGCTAACAGATATTGCACTCAAATTTTTCGTCTCATGATGTTCATTTGACTTATAGACTCAGTGTTACATTGTGAAATGCTTCTCAATTGTGTTAATAAAGTACAACAGCTCGGGATCAAAGTTTTGCATCAAACTGCCCGGTCAATTTCAAAATTCTGACATGAATAGTCAAAAAATCAAATGATATTTTCCGCATGTCAAACTTAAAGTCACACGTTAGAGTAGCGTACGCTAGTCAAACGTTCGACTGAAGTGCGCTAGTCAAACGTTCAGGTGGTGTACGCTAGTCAAACGATCAAGTGGTGTACGCTAGTCAAGCGTTCAGGTAAATGGTGTACGCTAGTCAAGCGTTCGAGTAGTCTATGCTAGTTAGACGTTCAAGTGATGTGTGCTAGTCAGCCGTTCAAGTGATGTGTGCTAGTCAGACGTTCAAGTGATGTGTGCTAGTCAAACGTTCAAGTGGTCCGGGGTAGTAAAAAATAAAAGTTAAATAGTAATATCTTATTTCACGGCAGTCAGGATGGATAAGAAAGGAATATCGTTATATTAAAAAAATTTCAGTCGATATTCTGTTTGAATCATGAATGCTGGGAAAATAAGTGTCTAGTGGAAATATCACATTCAACATAAATTTAAATTTGTAGGTCATGCTTCCTATACGCGCTACTTACAACAGCCATTGACAGATTTGATGAATCCGTTGTGTAAGGTTTTAGGAAATCACAGTCGCATTCGGGATGCTTTGAAAAGATTTAGTATCCTTATTTATAACATAATTTTAATTCTTAGTCTATGATTTAGAAAAATAACTCGTGACCATCAGGCGGAGACGAATAATGTTACACACTTATTAGGCTCTAGTGGTTCAATATATATCGTCTTAATCGCGTGCTTATTTTTAAAGGAATGGCAAACTCTCTTAATTACACACTTAGTCTTACCTTTATCAAGATTTTGAGTAATGGAGCTCAATTATCTTATTCGAAAAATTTTTAAACTAAAAATTCTTAATACTATTAAGTGCAAAATTAGCGCACAGCCTCACAAACCTTAGTCGATAAACGGTCATTGAAATGCACTTCTTTCAACATTCAACAACTTTGTGATGATGAAAGGCAATGATTTCAAGTAATCTGAAAATTTTGAATAATATTAACCTTTTTTTGGTCAGGTTGCTTGATACTATACGAAAAGATATAACCAATCAGGGTTATGGGCATCTTTCATACCGATTATATTATATATACCGTTGGCATCACTTAATTATATTCTTGGGATTTAAAATGTATCTGACTTTCTGATGATAAATGACTTGCTTTATAATGAATACTTTTTGAATGTTCCGCTAACACAATATCAATTATCAATGATGCAGACAAATACATTAATTCATTTAAAAATCTTATGTTAATTGAAAAGGGAGTGAATCTTTTGAATTTTAGATTCTTGATTAATTGAAAGAAGTTCAAGATTATTTCATAATAATATTGCTGATTCAAATTGCTTCAAATCCTTGAACATTGACAAGTAGTACAAAAAGTAGTTTATATATACAGATTTATATTTCCCATACGAAAAACTGGGAATACATTAAGCCACAACATAAAAAATGCACTCGCACCAAAACACGTACACGTAATAAGCACTTGTAAAGTCACAGGTAATATGTAGCGTGCGCTTCCACTTTGGTAATTGGTTGAGTTGAGACAACCGATGCAAAATGGCAACCAGTAATGAACGACTTAACAATTAGACGTTAATGGTATAAAAACATGACACCTGGAGCGGCGTTGGCTGTACATCTATGAACGATGGTGACAAACTCGAACAAGCGCGATCTATACAGTAATAATAATTTAGCAAACTCATATATTTAGAAAAAAAAAATGTATTCTCACTTGAGTATCGGATGAATGAATGTTTTGTTATCTCCCAAATCATAATAAGCAATGAAGATTATGATGTCTAAGTCATGTCGCTTAAGCACAATTGAAGAACAGGATGTTACCGTCAAATGCATGTCAACAATATGAAGGAAAAATGTGTTTCGAATGATAAATGATGGAATTAATTCTGCTGGGAGTCGCACCCACGCATCAAATGGTAAAAATAAACAAGCGAGATGGCACTGATCCTGACTTGCAATTGAACGGCAAAAATACATAATTAACTTTGAGCAATACCGTATCAGGTGAGAGCCATTATAACGGATACTCTGAGACCTATACTTATTAGTGAACTGTTGAATGTAAAATCTAGAACGTTTGCCATCTATTTGCAATCCACTATACAGACTGAATAATTCTGAGAAATAATTCGACATTCAACTTTTGAGCATAGAAATTAACCGACAGTGAGTTTATGACTGAACACTCGTAAGACAACATCAAAAGGTAACAATATTTTAGCTTAAGCATTCCCTCAATCACCACACGAACGACTTAAAAAATTTATAGCAACCTACTAATTTTTTTAACATCACTTATTGGATTTACGCAACGTGTGGAATAATTGTGTTGGGTTCTTTTCTCCAAGCAAAAAATTAGTGGAATTGAGTTAGCAACCTCGCTTCTTTTCGAAGGAAAAATTACTCGTGTACATTATTATGTGCTCAAGATGAGCTAAACAAGAGTTAGCATTTTCAGGAATGATCTTGTCTAAAAATTTGACATGCAAGAACTTCGTTCAATCACAATTAGCCTTGACCACCTCACCGAGCTGAGCTACAAAGCTCAGGCCCACAACTGCTCTCTTAAGATAACCCGCCATCATTTAGGAGCTCCATTCCTCGGCGTAACGAAGTTCATAAGTTACCCCTCACGAAGACCTATTAGAGAAAACACTGCAAAACACGCACATATTCGTAAAGTGGAGCTTTCTGTTCTCTTCTTTAACTTGTGCTTCCCACAGAAATTACGCTAAGGTAATGAGAAACACTCGCAAACCATTTCCTAGTAAATGCGATGCCTCTGCATTTGATAGCTTATCTGATATTCATGGCATTCATTATATTCTGGTTGAGACCGCAGTTTCTCTTCCTCGTGTGCCACTGAATATTCCTGCGCAATATATTGCATTTTATTAACATCTAACTCAATGCTTCCTGACCACCAACACGAGCAAATTCCCAGTCGGAATTTCACATGAACTAACGCAAGACGGTGGCCTTGTGCTTCCGCAACTGTCTTGCCCTGAAATAGCATTCAGTTTCTTGGATCAAATTCATCAAACGACTGTACCGCTGTTTATTCCTTATTAACATGCATCCAGACACTATAGTAACTGCTTGGTATTAGCATTGAAACATGAGGCGATTTCATTTTTCAAAAGACGAAGTACGAGGACACAAATCGAGTTGCACAAATCGAGTTGCGAGGACACAAAATCTGACTCGTATTAGGTACTCAGACGTTTGCTGACATATATTGGTCAGAAAATATTTATTCTACGACACACCACTGGAAGCCACAATATCAGGTTGCTGAAGGATATAACTTGAAGTAAAATGTTCACAATTATTTGCGACGACACGTTTTTTTCAATACGACAGGGGTTCTTAAGACCACAACAGGGCGGTTCAAAATTAAGGTTGCTGCAGCCACAACCAGAAACATCGAACATGGCTTTCCAGCCGATTATTCGGGCGACTGCCGAATAAAATAATTTTGGGAAGGGATACAGCCAGTGGTGACAAATTTCAATCAAGTTAGTTGAACCAGAATTTGATTAATTATGAGCGAAGTTGAGTGAAGTGCGCTGGCTATAATCTGCTAAAACACAAAGACCTACGCACACATCGTGCAGGAACGCTTTGGTCATTTAGCCGTGAGCTGCGATCGTCCCTTGTTCTTTTATGAACTTCGATATGTTTCTCTGCTACGCACCGTGGCTGAGGCGTTCAGTGGCTCGAGGGTGTCAGTGTTCTTTTTGGGTTAGATGAGGGGCAGCAATACCGTTGTTCATGTCTGTAGAAAACCATTGAGGTTTTTTTAAACAAGGAGGAATGAATTTTGTCAATGAAGCCAAGCTTTTTATAGATTGAATAAACGTAGCGAGTAGGTTAAAAAATAGCAAATCATTAATAAAGAGCCTCTTTAAAAACATGGCCTAATAACACATCAGTTTTCTCTTTTTAAAGAGAAAAAAAAATTCTTTTTTTTAAAAATTCATTGAAAAGTGAATTTTGTGAGCTTAAATAATCTTCCTCTATTAATATAACGTTATTTTCATTTTCATAATATCGGTTATTATAATAAGGGAATCACTGGCTGGGCAACTCATTGTACCCAAAGTTGATCGTTCGGGTGTTGTAACCCCACATTGCGCGCTCAAGAGCTAAATTCCAATTAAAAATCGTAGTTCAGTGTTGACCATTCCACACTACCTTCAGTTTTTACGTTCCATCATCTGCGCAAAAGTGTTCTGATTAAAACAGGAATTAGTGAACATTCACCTAGACTCAGCCAAAATAATTTTTTCCGGTAGTTGTTCCATTTTTACTTTGGTGGATCTGGGTGAAAGTAAGAGAAAGAAGTAATTGGACGAGATAAGTAAAATTTCATGTTAATTAAATGTGTTACGAGTTCTCTTAAGCATCAAACCTTCATGGGTGGTTGTAGTTACTTGCTTCAGTGATGTTAGAGCAACTGTCCGGAATCTGTCTCGGGAGGGCAGGTGGATTTATTGCCAAGACTTGACATCTGACAACCTGAAAAATCCCGCGAAAAAGTTTTAAGTCGGTCATAAAAGCATTTAAGAATGTATGGGATTAACGTAAATTGATATTTTGCATCATTTGGGAAGCCTACCATCATATATCACATGGTTTTCATTTGGATACCACGATAACATTAGTAAAAGAAATTAGCATGTCTCTTCACTAACAAATGATGTTCAATTCAATAATTGAGCTTCTCGAAATTTGATATTAATGACTTCCAGTCGTAAACTAGGAATGATTTACGAAGTCTGGTTTTAAAACCAAATTAATCACACCGATAAAAACCAACTCGCTCTTAAAAACGCAAATTAAAACAAACTTATAATATTCAAAAATTACAAATGGACAATACTAACACACCCTAAAAAAATCGACGATGTTACTGAACGAAGGACGGTCCTCCGGCCGGCGCTCGAGACACTTCCTGTGTAGGTGTCTCAGCAGCGGAGAGGAGATCGAGCTCTCGGGAAGTGATGCTTCACCCGATATGATTTTTGATGAAACTTCGCTGTCCTCAAGATCCTGAGTATGAATTTTTTGATAAATGGGAACGATATTATGGCTGAAACTTTGCATATGTCTAGTCTTCTACGAATGGGAAGTTTAACAAACTGAATTAATTTCGTTTTCTCTGTCAGTTTGCATGATAAATGTTTCAAGCTATAGTTTTGAAAAAAACGCTATTAAAAAGAATAACATTTGCTGTTGGGACGCACAGGATTTTCTATCGTAGTGTCTATATGTAAAAAAAATATAACTCAGTACTCACTGCAGTGAGTGACAAAGAGCGCATTTTCTCGACGACGATAACTTGAGGTCACGGACGGACGGACAGACAGACAGACGGACATGGCGAGTACAATAGTGCATTTTTTCCATAAATGAGAAAATGCGCTAAAAAGCTTCAGCGTTGTGTTTGAAGCAGGAACGTTTGCAGGGAAATTCGCTAAGTGCTTTCTCATTTTTTTGCCTTAAATTAAATGTCAAACAACGTAACTTAAATTAAATGTCATTAATATCTCACTCATTATTCCACATTTCTCAATCGCTGATTGTAATGATTCTTTGTACAATGTTTATCGGGCATTTCTCTTATTTACCCAATCAAAGTCTAGGATTTGATTTGAGGGAAATGAGCGTTGGACGCAAGAACCCAGTGAAAGTGAATCATAGTAAAATTACGACGTGTCCATTCTGGGTTGGTGCGTCGGGAACGCAGCCGTGGGCCACAAATTTACTTAAATAAGCCCTGGAGCCAACGCCTAGCCTCAGTGTGCAATAACTTTACGCAGACGCAGGACTAAAAACCGCAGACTACGCTGGTACATTATAAGGTGGATCAGTGACACACTGCCTAGATGTAATTGGCATTCTCGATTTAAGCTGGCACTTCAGCATTCGGCCTCGCCCTCTCCGGGCTTCTGCATTCGGCCTCACCTTCTCCGGGCTTCAGCATAATTCTGGCCAAACCTTTTCACACTGCCTCGACTCACAACTTTCTTGCAGGCAATGACTGGCTCAACCTGCTCACTCGACTCTCCTCTCTATAACATCATGCAGCCAGGATGTTGCAACGTGTGTAGGTTAGGCCAGGAGTGGTTAGTTCGCTTAACTTTGGCGCTATGGTTGTGAGCAATAGACCACCTACATGAGCTGCTATGCTCTCCAGCGTGCTTACCTACGGAAAAAATATTAACTTTGTGTGAAGTTGGGCAAAGCTGGTTTCTGGTATGCTCCTCGTTGCATCCTGGGCCATGGGCTGCGTGAGTGTGGGGAAAACCCTCATTGAGTTGAGGTTTAAGTGGTTGGTGGCTTTTGGTAGTTGATTGTTTGAAGATTGTTAGTCACAGCGAGAAACTGTCCCTGATTAGTTGCATCGGTTCTGCCGCATGGCGATGGGAGGCGACGGGCTTGCCTCCTCAGCCTGATCTCTAGCAACTGTGAAGCTGAGCTCTTCGTCTATAGTATACCATGAGGTGGCATGCTTGGATTTCAGTCAACTACTTCGGGCACTCGATGTAGCATGACTAGCATCGAGTGGGCCTTTGCAGTTTAAGAATTTGGGTGGCAGGGAAGACTCGGAGCAGCTTTCACTTGTGTGCTCCACACTCACAGTGGCTGCATGTAGGTAGTTTGTTTGAGTGCCCAAATCTCCAACAGAGCCCCCATCTTAATGGATTGGGGTAGCACATGGTACCGCTGATATATCAGTACCCTATCTGTTATTTTGGTAGGTGGGCCTTCAAAAGTCAGAACAATTAGTGGGATATTTGACTTGAGCTTGGTCAGATGGTAGTTAATTTCCCAACCACTACTTTATTAGGCTTTAGAATGAACAGTAGGTATTGCGGTGACTCACCTCACAGCTCGAGAGCAACTATTTTAACATATGAGAACTGGGCCTACCAGGGAATTGTAGTTTCAACTAAAATTCAGACGTCTGCAATGCTGAATTCCGATATTTTATTTTTGAGTGCAATTAGTATAGTATAGTATCTTCGGCATTGAAGAATAGGCTTGGATATAGGCCTGTCGCCGATTCTTGTACTTTTCTTGACTAGACTGGCCTTTTGATCACATCTTTCCAACGGACGGCAGATTTAAAATCGCTTCTAGATTTCAGTTGTTCCGTAGGATACGAGACATTTCAAGACTAAACATATACTCCAGCATGGCCTTGTCTAGTCTGTTCTTGAACGCGTTCATACTCGGAGCGTCAACAATATCTTCAGGGAGGCTGTTCCACATGTCGGTGNTACAATTAGAGGAAACTTTCGAGTTCATATTAGTTTTAGATCGATTGAAAAATCTTGTTTTAATAAAGACAATTAATTTCTTCATTCAGTCCGTGTGATTGATAATTAATTTTTTGAGCTCAGTTGGCTAACAAAAGACAATTAGAGAACCTTCCTTAGTTTATTCTCACTTCTTCATTATTTTACTATGTTCTTTTTATTCATTTTATTCTTTTTTTTTAATCCAGGTGTATGAAGTCATCCATTGTGATCGTATTTTTTCTGCTACAACCATTTTGCTCAATTTTGTATACCCTAAAATTTTCAGATTTGGCATTTTTGGGTTTTAATCTCATCTTAAAGCTGAAATTCTGCTCTTTCCAATGGTACCACTGCCATGTCTGTATGTAAATATTTGCGTTCATGACGTCTCTTTAAAGGGAAGCGGGTGGGCGAGTTTTTTAACTAATTAGATATAAAGTAATTAGCTGCTGAAATCTTTGAATATAGTTTCTACTTGAGTTGTGCTGCAGTTACATGCTTAGTCTCATCTTAAAGCTGACATTCTGAGCTTTTCAACGATACTAGTGCGATAGCTGTGAGTGAGTTTTAACGCACACAGCTGGGCTCTAAATGGGGGCGGGGGGGATTTCCTTCAGAAAATAGATAGGACTTAATTCACTCGCTAAGACTAAAAATATTGGTGTATCTGGCATCAAGCTGCAGTCACCCTCTTCGCTTTGTGCGGAGTGGTGTTCTGCTAGTCGCTCCTAGCATCCTTGAGAGGAATTAGGCCCATGGGCCCATTGCCCCAGGGGTGGGGCAATGGGCCCATTTTGACACTTCTTACAAAATAGTGTTTTAGGCTACAGAAGCCTATATTTTGGTAGCTATGCTACATTTAGTGACTATTTCCAGGCGCGCGGAAATTTGTCGCGCCGTCCTGAAAAGTTCAACTTTTTGTCACGGAAAACCTATCTCCTCCTAGAGTTTTGGAGCTACAGCGATGAGACATATAGCATTCTATTCGTAAAGACCATACCTATGCAGTAACACGGCCCTTTTATAGATTTGTGCATAGTTTGGATTCAAAATGGGGAGGAAGGGGGGGAAAATGAGAAAAAATGAGAAAAAATAGAAAAATGCTTGTAAAAAAAAACTAAAGCAAAAATAAAAAATCGGGCCGTGTAACTGCATTGGTATGGTCTTTACGAATAGAATGGTATATGTCTCATCGCTGTAGCTTCAAAACCCTAGGAGGAGATAGATTTCTACAGTACCCCCTTTTTTGTCCGTTTTCTATGAATTTCACGTTTTCTGTCAATTTTTCGAAAAAATCACACGAACAAAAATGTCTTAGAATTCTGTTTTACATAAGTGTAACAAGTTTCAGAGTGATCCGTTCATAAACAAAAAAGTTTTTCTGGAGGGTATACCTCCCCCTTAAGGAATTTTTTACATGCACGGAATGAGTTTAGCTTGAATGACTCGCTTTTATATAATTTAACATCCGCAAATTCTATTACTTTTTGTATTCTGACCACAAAATTTCTGATCGTAGTTGAAAATAGTTATATTATTTGTAGTCGACTAGTACACGAGTCGCAGTTAGGCCAGAGTATTCGACATTTTTTCTAAACAATGAGTTTTTGGTTGAGTTGCGTCTTGCATGTTGAAAATGGTCATTTTCAGGACAATCCTCCATTTAGGAGGTATCCATTCTCGACTTCTATAGGTGGAAGAATTGGTCTTGGACAAGCTAAGAAGAACCGAAATTTTCGATGGAGCTTGATTGAAAAAAACTGACGCATTGAAAACGCCGACAATTTTGTCGCTGAGCTATTAGCACAAGAGACCACTGTGAACTATCGCTGGAAACTGCCAATAATATGCTGCTCTAGTAGTTTACTTTAACAAGTCGCTATTGCATTATCTCAGAATTATGCCCGATTCATTCATTTTCATGAAATTTTTAGCCGTAAAATTGTCATCGTCATACAATAAGAGAAATCTTTCGAGTTCAGATTAGTTTTAGATCGGTTGAAAGTCTTGATTTAATAAAGACAATTTCATCATTGAGTCCGTATGACTGATAATTAATTATTTGAGCTTAGTTGGCTCTGGTCAACTTGATGAAGCTTCAGAGTATATTTTCGAATTTAATGATTATCAAAAGACACTTAGAGAACCTTCCTTAGTTTATTCTCACTTCTTCATTATTTTTTTTGATGAAACTTCGCTGTCCTCAAGATCCTGAGTATGAATTTTTTGATAAATGGGAACGATATTATGGCTGAAACTTTGCATATGTCTAGTCTTCTACGAATGGGAAGTTTAACAAACTGAATTAATTTCGTTTTCTCTGTCAGTTTGCATGATAAATGTTTCAAGCTATAGTTTTGAAAAAAACGCTATTAAAAAGAATAACATTTGCTGTTGGGACGCACAGGATTTTCTATCGTAGTGTCTATATGTAAAAAAAATATAACTCAGTACTCACTGCAGTGAGTGACAAAGAGCGCATTTTCTCGACGACGATAACTTGAGGTCACGGACGGACGGACAGACAGACAGACGGACATGGCGAGTACAATAGTGCATTTTTTCCATAAATGAGAAAATGCGCTAAAAAGCTTCAGCGTTGTGTTTGAAGCAGGAACGTTTGCAGGGAAATTCGCTAAGTGCTTTCTCATTTTTTTGCCTTAAATTAAATGTCAAACAACGTAACTTAAATTAAATGTCATTAATATCTCACTCATTATTCCACATTTCTCAATCGCTGATTGTAATGATTCTTTGTACAATGTTTATCGGGCATTTCTCTTATTTACCCAATCAAAGTCTAGGATTTGATTTGAGGGAAATGAGCGTTGGACGCAAGAACCCAGTGAAAGTGAATCATAGTAAAATTACGACGTGTCCATTCGGATCAGGTCAAAATCCAAATGCCCATTTTTATCTTCGTAACACAGATTCGGGTTGGAAACGTCAATCAAATGACTCTCAAAATTTATCAGTGACTCGCGCACCGCACAAGGATGATATATATATATATATATATACGTGGATGGTCGATTTGTTTCTCAGGTTAAAGATGACGTCTCTGGCGTCTATCGCATAAATGAACGATTACTGATCATTTTATTGGTAATTAGGCTGTACGTTGATGGTGCGTCGCTATTTGACATATCATTGACTAATTAAATTTTACTTTTTAATGTAGATTTTGGGGATCAGAAACGATCTACTCACTCTAATTTAATTTCTTCTTCCCCGTCTTACGCATCAATATATTTACTCTTACTGCAACGAAATGTCCAACCAGCAAAGTTTACATTTTCATGATTTCTTGAAAGTTTTTATAGTCTTAATTGGCAGGCTGTCTTCTTGAATCGGAACAAACTATACGGATTAACGACGTAATCACGGTCTGTGGCACGCACTTCTCGGCTGATGCCTGAAACGCCTGAACGGAATGAAGGAGAATGGATCAAGTACGGCCGTTCTTAATTCAACGAAGTTTGTTCAAAGATTTTTTAAAATATTAAAGTACGATAACTAGTAACGAGCTTCGCAGGACAATATTCCTGAAATAATGGGAATATATTAACCATGACCAATCTATACTTCATTCCGATGAACTTTCATTTAAAACGAAGAATATTAATTATAATGAAAATCATCCCAAATTTGATTGTACGTGCTTTTGACTTGGCCCATAACTGGCTGTGCCTTGCTAGGGCATTCATAGCCCATTAACAATTCGAAAGTAATTATCAGTTAATCGTGATGGATGCAAATGTTTATTTCATTCAGAAGAATTAATGTCTAATAAATTTAATTTATAGATTATACCAAGTAATTTTTTCGCATGCTATAACTGCTGTAGGCAGGAGTAAAGGCTTGCAGTTGATTGCAATTACAAAACAAGAAGTTATTAAGTAGATGATGGTTTAAATTTTGTACGATACTCAAAACTGTATGGACGTTAAAGGCTCCGACTGTTTGAAAAAAAAATCAGTAGGAAAACTGTCAGCTGGAGTCATAATTTAATATTGAAAAAGTCTGTGGCGTGGCGACGATGGTTTCATATGGTAATGAATGTGGGAGGAAATAACGTAATTCGCATGTATTGTCAGGGTGGCCTGGCGAAGTGTTGACTCTGAGCACGTTTCTAAGAGTTCTGAGTAGCATTCGGTTCAATAATAATGTTTTATAAGCTAGAAAAAATGATTAGAAAAGTATGGTAGGAAGTAAAATTTAGTATTTGCAGTTTTCAATTTTATGTTTGGATGCATATAAGACTCATTTAAGATCTGAATTTATGTCAGTGACATTGAAACGATGGGATTCGGAAGCGGGGGATGTATGTATATACTATTTGCCGTCCGTGAACAACTGCGATCTCTCTAGTAGGGAGTGAGAGATGCTGCCTGTGGTGCGTACGCACCGACAGTGACAATTGCACCCAATAACTAATTGATTAATTAATTAGTTTTAGTATTACATGAAAGTGAGATGTTTACACACTTTTAACTTTGATGCAAAAATATATGCATTTAAGTGATCTTGGAATACTAATCAATATGCATGTGATTTTGTTTGAAGCAAAATTGTATATTTAAACCCAATTTTCGTGTGTAGTCATGCAAGCATGGCTCCGAACGGGAATAATTTTACCTACACTGAACTATACCGACCTAATTCATGCATGTCATAGCCAAAATGGGACTAGTTGACTGCAAGCTGCTCCCACTGCACTCAATCGGGTCTCTCGTGTTCAATATCCACTCATTTGAGACTTGCAGAGACGTCTTACGTAGAGACAGAACATGAGCTTAACTAAGTAGTATGTCCTGCGTTTCCCAGGCGCTAATGAGGCAGACATTTATCGGACAATAAACTGTGGTTAACTGTATAGGTATTTAACTGTATATACTGACCATTAACTGTAAAGGTACTTTTCAAGCATGGCCACTGGCGACTTACCTCATAAGGTCTGGCTCCCCTACTGCATATTTCCCAGACCAGGACTCCATAACTCCAGGTGTCAGAGCGCGAGCTGTACAAGTTCCCGGCCAATGTTTCAGGAGGTAGCCAGCGAACTGGACGCAATTTGTGCACAACTGCCATTTGAATAGGAATTAAATTTTTAATTCGGGTTTTGTTATTAAAATATTATGTAACTGAAAATAATGTGGGCTATAAATGAAGAATAATATTATTGTTTAATTGATGTTTCATCAAGATGTGGGAAATACGACAGCGTCAAATTCCATGCACATATTAAAAAAATTAGTTTGTATCAGTTTTACAGTTTAATCCTACGCATGCGCGTTGAACTTCTTCAATCACTTTATCAGTTTATATTTATTGCAATGTGATATCTCTGAAGAAAACAAAATAATTATTTGAAGGGTGCATTGCATTCACAGCTAGAATAAATAAAGCACGGTTCAAGCGAAGGTGGTTTCGTGTTATAAATTGTGTCCCCATTCATTGTCCGCGTGCGCAGACAAATAAAATATGTTAGCAGGATTTTCGTTCGTCACAACCAAAGGGGAACTTTCTGTTATTATAGTTTCCCAATCATGATCACTTGCAACTACTAGGCCCTAAAGCCATGGATTACTCACCAACTCTGGATTGACGACCGTCGAGTCTGACAGCGCTGCCGAGGTCTGCTATTTTTAGCCACGGAGGCATACAGTGGCTGAAGAGGCTGGGGTCTTGTAACACAGAGTCTTGGAGTCTGGAGTCGCCTCGAAATGAGTTCTCGTGGTGCATTTTTTGCAGCAAACTGAAGTTTGTGAGTCTACTATTTGGAAGAGTTGAACTTTGCAAGCTGTTGTTTCGGAGATATTGGTCATGAAGTCTGAGGTCGTGGAGGTGTTGCTCATGTGACCTGCAGTTGTGGATCCTTGAATCTAAAAGTCCTGGGTCTCGAGGACAATGATTTATAAGGCCTTGTTCTAGTAGGTGGAGGTCTATTAGGCAATTGCGACTGGAGACGTCACAGTGGACGATGTTTTGTTGTTCCAGACTCAGCAAACCAATGGACGCCTGATGGGCTAAGCTTTCCATGATCTGCGGCGGAACACATTCGTGTTAAGGAGCGATGAAATAGATAAACGTTTGTATAATTCAGCTCAGTAATTAAAGTTTTTAGTTTTATGTTAATCATTAGTATACACACAATTAACGACAACTTGTTCTTCTTCTACACAAAATGCATAAATTTGATGTCGTAAACTTTTCATCGCATATTTTACTCGTCACACCTCAATCGATCTTTAAGCAAAGATAACGGTCAGGTTCTCACCTGAAAAGGTAGTGGGTTCTTCATGCGTAGGTTCTCACCTGAACAGGTAGTGGGTTCTTCATGCGTAGGTTCTCACCTGAACAGGTAGTGGGTTCTTCATGCGTCTCAGGAAGAACTCGAGGTCGGAGCTCATCGTGGGCATGACCAGAGCAACCAGATGCCTCGTCAACACCAAGCCTAGGACGGGCACTACGTGTGCACCAGCAACTTCCCTGTGAGTAGAGGTGATGATTTTGAAAGCGGGAAACATATGAGTTTATATATATTATTTATGTATATTCGATGGTGTTTATTATGCTATATATAAAATATATGTACATATAATATATATTATTTTTATCATTCGAGGGTGTGAATACTTGTTTATTTTAAAATCATACGCGATTGATATCAATACCCAATATTATATTTACATTTCATCCATAATAAAGACGATAATTTAAATCACGAATGAAATGAGTCATCAAATGAGCTCATACCTCAACATTTTTGCTTCTTCAATGAGTTTTTTCACGTCAGTTAAATTCGTTGCTCTTGGAATTTTAAGAGCGACTCCAAGATGCATGTTTAGGTCGAGTTTATTGGTATCCCTGAAGCTTCCCTTCACGACCACACAACTGCTGCCGGACCCGAGCTCAGAGAGAGACTGATTTTCAGAGTCAATTTCTAGGGTGTACCCGTCCAATGTGAAGGACTCACCCATTACTTCCCGAGCTAAGGCTCGCGCTTCTAAATAACATGAAAAACGGTCATTAGCTCATAATTGGGCACAAATATCATATGGAATCATAATCATAAAAAAATTGCAATCTTTTTTAGCAAGTGCATTCCACGGTTATAGAAAATCTAAGTGCAAAACGGCCACATCCTGAATTCAAGTAAGTAGTAACCGGATCGTGAGCATACATAAAAATTAGCATTATTATCTATGGTAAAAAAATTCGCTTATTAATTGGCAAGGTTCCTAAAATTTGGCAAAATTGATGAAATTTGCTGATACTAATTGTAGATACTCAGTAGTATGTGATCGCATGCCAGTCTCCATAAAAGGCTATATATGGTGCAATATTCATGTCTAATAGTATAAAACTATATTCTATTTCAAAATATTCGAAGTTCTCACCCTTGATTTCGGAGTAAGGAAAAGACAATCGCAAGCCAAGATTCCGTCGAATGTTTGCATTGTCTCTAGTCTTCTTCCAAGTGACAATGAGTGCACAGCAGCAGAGCGCAGAGACGAGCAGACCGAGTGCCACCCCAGGGCCAAGACGTGTCGCGGGCGGCACTCTTGCTGAAGGCACCGCAGCGCTCAAGTGCAACACGCAGTCAGAGCCGCTTGTTGTGGATGATAGACTTGACTGCAATGATAGTAGAATAAACGGATGTTTTAAATAACCATAATTTTTCTGAATTTCAAGATGATAGTTATAGTAACAGTAAAAAATGAATTGGTAATTTATTATTGCTAATTTTATTTTTATTGAGAAAGTTTGTGCTAAATTAATTAATTAAATGCATGCAGTCGATTGAGTGTGTACGTCATATTTGAAATATGAAATGATGAAATTCATAATAGACCAACATTCTCACGACTTTTTTGTGCACATGACCATAGAATTAAACTCTGTGACAACCATTTGCTGATACTGAATCATAATATAAAACTAGCGAATAACTATAACTTGTAGTGACATTAATACCAAGCGCAACCCCGCTTGTTGATGAAAATTACACAATGAGAATCAAATCGAAGGATTTTTTGAATAAAAAAAACCTACTGAATATTTAATTTTAACAGTGCAATAGATGTATACGCTCACCCTCTTGTTAGTGCGTCACCATTATTGGTACCCATGATTTTGTTTAGCTGATATAAAATTTCTTAAAATACCCTACGCTGATCGCAAGATATCTCGGTATAAATTAGTCTCCTAGAAATAGAGCGAAGGATGATTCTTAATTAAAATATAAATGAAAACAACTGAACATGTTTACGTACGTTTAGATGGAAAGAATAATTTTTAGGTAAGCTAGGCCCGAGGGCCGTGACCGCTCCGACCGAGATGATGTATTTGCCAGGAGACAGAGACGCCAGCATCACGCCCGTCTCTGCGTGAGAGACCGCGACGCGGGCCAGCGCGCTCTGTCGGGTTGGAGTCATCCTTGTCTGTGAGACATCGAAACCTATCATGTAAATTCAATGTTTCCTTTCCTTCAATAATTGTTAAAGTATTGAAGCAACACTCATAGGATATAACTTTTTATTTAATTGCCAGAAATCGCTCCATTATAAGGACAGAAGCAATTTTTTTACAATCGGGCAAATTGCATTAGCTTTTTATGCACCATATTAAGTGACATTTAAGAAATTTTCGTTGATAACTCCCATGAATATTGGAAGATTGGAATCATATCATAATGAGATAAATGATCTAAAACTTTCCTAGTAGCACGCAAACAATTTTTGGCATTTGACAAAACTTCATATTTTATCGCGAGTGTCACCCATTTTAAGTACATTAAGGTAATATAAAATTCGATAATAGCAATATCATTAATTATCGGAATATTGCTATAAAACTAATCAATATTTTTATAGGGAATATAATTAGGTAATTGTTAATATTACACTACTTTATTTGCCTTGCATTAGAAGTCAAGTAAAAATTATTTCCATCGCAGTGCATGGCGAACTCACGTCATTACGCAAGCGCAGCTCGTAGAAGAGGACATCAGCCGTCGGAGTCTCAGGAGCGTTCCATCTCACCATCAATGTTCGGTTGGCGTTCTCACTCTCGTTCAAAATTAAATTGTCATGAAGGGAGGGAACATTTTTCCTACTTCTAGATTTTTGAGTATTATCTGCATTTGTTGAGAGGTTAAGGTTTCTGAAGTTAACCGTAGAGTTTGTAGATAATTTTTGGTTTATGGAATCATCTCTCGAATTCGAAAAAAAATCGCGGATGCTCGAACCTATTTTGGAGTTCGCTGAAAGAGTGTTGATTCTGGAATCATCTTCTGAGTTTGAAAGGAGTTTTTGATTCTCAAAACTTCTCAATTCCGATCGATGAGATGATGGTTGTTCAAAAGACGACGAATCTTGTTTAGTTTGATGGACTGCTTTTGAATCGAACTCAAGCCACACGCTTGAGACCGAGTTGGCGACATCTGGGCAAGAAATTTTTATAAGAAAATTCATATTATACCTAAAAAATTTTTAAACGAATCAAATTAGCATATTTTATCACGATTAGAATGAAAGAGGAGGGCCTGTCTTGAAAAAAATGAGGGAATATTGTGATGGAAAAATTCACATTAAGATCTGGACATTGATTGTATAGCGTGCGAAAGAAACCACTATAATGCATTATATAGCATACTGATAATCTTACAATTAACTAGAGTTATTATAGTAAAACATTTATGTAATCGAAAGTCTGAATTAAATGCTCGTTATTTACTACTATCTAGTGTTATTTCGTATTAATAGTGGATATTGAATAAACGTAGCAGCTCCCTCATTGCAATTATAATAAGTTCGTTGCAAACAAGGCTCAAGGTCTCTAGCGCTCTTCATTCGCTCACCATCGCCTTTGACCTGACATAAAGTTTCTGTTGGTGCGAGCGAACACAATTCACAAAGTCCACTTCGCAATTTATTTATCTTCTCAGTCTGTCTTGTGTGGATAATTTTACTCATGCTGGTTGTTGACTTCCTCCAGGCTTCTTGTTCTCTGTCCTGTTTTCTTTCTTCGTTGATATCACTTTTTAATTCATTTTCTGTATCAGAATTTCCATTTTCTCGAAACTGTTTGTAATTTTGAACAAAGTCTTCAGTTTTCTGTACTCTTTGTTGTGTTTTTCGACGCGCATTATCGCGTAAAATTAATGTAGAATTTACTTTGACTTCTTTAGCATTTACCATAGCATCATCGTTTTTGGGTAAATATTTCATCGCAGTTTTTTTCCTTTCATATTTTAGGCCAGCTGAATCAATAGGCGTAAATGAGGGATCAATAGCAACTAGCGAATACGTCGCACACGGTACAGGATGGGAACATGCGAACACAGAAACTTTGTACAATCCGGAATGTTGAAGTTTGAGGCCCATAATGCCTTCACTTGAAGTGCAAACCGTTCCTGGAAAAATTAGATCTTTAGCTTAAACGTAAGAGGCATCATCAAGCAAAATAATACCCCAGATGATATAATTACACTACAGGACTACAAAATTTCGAAAAAATTGACATATTATATCATTGAGTCTTTGTGAACGTAAAGCAGAGCATATCAGTTCAGGTTCAAAAAAAGTCTAGTAAATCAAATTTCAACATGTGACAACAATTCACTCAGACATTAGTAGTTTGAAACAAAAAGTTTAGTTGATGCCAAAGTTTTTCTGAGGGAGGACGAAAAGTTGTCTAAAATTCATAGACGTACATGAATTCAATTCGCATCGTTTTCCGTGACTTCAATTAAGATCGCTGCTCAATGGAATTACAATTTTAATCTTGCTTACTTTTATTTGAGCAAAATTTGGAAAAAAGTATTTTGTTCATTGGTAGGAAAATCCAGATTTTAATTCAGGTTACCAAAACTAAAAATAAGTTGATAACTGCATTGAAAATGCAAGACTCGCTAAGAAAGGAAACGGAGCCAATAGTGAGATACACAAAAGCTACCAAATCTTATTTTGAAAAAGATCGGTCACCCGACTTCTCTAAATAAAATCTTGTCATATCGTAAGTCAGAAATTTACTTACGGGAGCTTGAGTTACGATCGAGTCCATCTCCGCAGTTTGGATCGTAGTTTAAGAAAACGGGGGCAGTGGCGCCAGTATTTCTCAGCTCATCGTTCGATAAAATATCTCTGGGAATGGAGAATCACGTCCATCACGGGCCATAAGAGGACTAAAATATCGCTCACGGCGAAGTTCATGATAAGGAATCCATTTCGGAATTGAAGACTGGCCATATATACCACATGTTAGAGGTTGCCAGTCTATCCTACATGTTCGAAGGCTCCTTATTTACGAGTATGAAGGGTGAGCCTTCAGTATGTATGTGTTGTTTCAAGGCATGTAGTACAGGCATATGTAAAAGTATAGAACCAGTAGCATATCAAAAATGTTTGAATACATGTGTAGGAAGAGTATATACTTAATTAATATTAGAAGTTGATGACCTGCCAAATTTACAGGAATTGAATAAAAACTTGAGAACAGTTATGCTCCCATAAATTTCAAGGCTGAAATACATCCAGTAAAAATGTGAGCCACCTTGAGTGCAGAAGGGTAAGACATTGACTGGTCGGCGTGTCGTGGGGTGTATTACTAACACGAGTCCAGTGCTGCCGACAACACATGTTACACAACACTTTCAGCTCACATTGATGCTTGAAGAGCCTTGCAATTATATACAAGTGTATTAAACCGCTCAAACTGAACGTTTGTAATCAATACCAGGGGAAATTTATATAAACTAACAAATTTAACAGTTACTAGAAAATGTTGTAAAAAAAACAAGCAAAATAATTTAAGCATTCACAAAAACTATAGTAAGACTTGAAAAATGGTTTAAATACCAGAATACCTTTACAAATCATCAATTATTTTTACTAGATATTATTTTGTTACACATTAGGCCTAGTACTCACTCACTATCTTTCATCATGCCACCACCATTTTCCCTCTGCACCGATGGATTCAGACTCCAGGGGGAATTTTTCTTGCGGTCGGATTCCTCTCTTCCTGGCGAAGAAAATAAGATGTTTTCAGTCATATCACAATAAATTGATACCTGAACGAAATCTTTTGGTTATCAGCAATGTGCGTGAAGTAATGTCTATGTGAAAATTTTTCGGCAAGCGTTGACGGAAGATCAACGGCTTGATGATTGTTAAATGGTCAATAAATATGTAATAAATTGAAATTTCGCTTACTCTAGTCAATTAATTCTTACGTTTTCTCTAAGCTGAATTGTAACTCATTAATTCATCTCTCATAAATATGATTAAATATTTCGTAATCGTTTGTTCCCTAAAAATTACCAGCTTTCGTTTGGGGGCAGAGTCTGTATGTTCAGAGTTCAGAGATAGCATGAGCACAAATCGTGTGCCCTCTGAAGAAATGCTACTCAATAACCTTACGACAATGGATACAGTAAAAATAGCATTATTATAATGCTGAAATTTTGCTACATTGCCTACAAGGCAATGGAAACATTAATGATTTCGGTCAAGCATTCCAAGTAAAAATACTTCTGAGGTTATTTCTGACGTCCACTTCACTGTTATTGTTCTCCTGCGACAAAGAGAACAAGTTAAATGTTATCTAACACGAACATTTTAGGAATGCCTAATTCCTAAATTTTTTTTCTTAAAAATAGTAGCGAGTTTCTTTTACTCTCTGTTATTTAGACAAAAAAAAATTAGTATTAAATCTTCGCGGCATAATTTCCTAGATGTCAGCGCATGACAACTGCTCTGGTGAAGCATTCAGTGCAAATGCTTTACATGTGTCACAGATGAGCTGACTTCTGTTGCAACTCTGGGAATGGATTGAATGCTTCATTTTTTCGTATCTATATTTTTAAGCAGTTAAATACAAAGTGTCGTAGTGAGGGGAAATATTCAGGGAATTGCTTTACGTCGTTGATTTTTCCATCGTTACTGATAGACAATAAGCGTACTTTTCGCGATGTACACTTACTGTAAACATTATTACTAACTCGTTTTACCATGCACTTAGGGAATATACAGAGAATTGTTAACTGTGACAGTTCATACACATTTTTTGGGCATATTTTCGAGTGTATGGTTGTACGTCGAACAATCTATACTGCCAACTGAACAGAATTAAAGTTGTTAGTTAGATAGACGTTAGAAGTTATATAGAAAAGGATTTCTTAGAAATTTCACCAGTGATCTTTTTACCGGGAAATAGGTAACTGTAGCGCTGGAAAATTATTGTTTCAGCTGAGAATGGTGAGTAACGGTGAGTAACGCTTTGTCACACAGATGTATCGCTGACCTCCATCTCTACACGATATATTCTGATATTTGTATTTCACGAGTATATATGAAGAAATTATACTTCAAAACAAGCCTCCACATCCCGATGCTCTCTATACACATATCCTGTCATTTGTTTCCACTAAGAATGAGAATTAAAATTCACATAACGTTAGTTTAGTTGAAACTTAAATTCAAACTTTATCCCTAAAAAGAAGATAAACGACTGATTTTCTTCTAGATTACATAGAACATTACACTAGAGCTATGCCTCTAGGCAAGACGAAAAATTATTTCAAGATTATTGCCGTACAATTAATTTGTATCGCCATGCAAGTATTTATGTTTGGACTACGTTTGTACGTTAATAAGTTACTACGCTGAGTAATAAGTTTCACTGAAGTCCCAGATACAATTTTTTTTGTTAGTTTATTTATCTTCTTATTCGTTAGACGAGAAAAAAGGTAAAATTAAATAGCAAAGTCTCTGAGTCGGTTCGGCCAATATGTTACTGAAGCATATAAATAACATTTTCCTTGACTGAACTAAAACCACTGTGATACAAGGCAAGAAGTATCATATATTCCAAATGGAAACCAAGTCACCGAGTTTTACAAGTCATTTCACAAATTCTCACCCTGAAGGCAAGACGGATATGAGGCGGGCAGTTTGAGCTGCAACTCGGTTAGCTGGACGCGATAGCGTCCAATGGAGGCGCCGAAATGTGGTCCCGGTTTCGACCACGAGACAGAAATTTCGCGGTCTTTCGGTGACAAGCACTGGACTCTTCCAGGGGCAAGAGGGTCTGTAAAGGAAAGTGATAACGTGCAGTGTTAGCTGGCGCAGTGCTCCTGTGGGAGGCAGGCAAGAAAGGATTCCTCCTCCGTGTCAGTTGAGTCAAGCACCACTTCACCCTGATGGAGAGATGGTGCTTTGGGAATGAGAATGACATACTGAATGTCATAATGCCTGTATGAGAGTTCTGCGATTGAGAAAAGTTCAATGTCCGCCTGAGCCACTTCTCCGGAAATCACAGTGGATTTGGTATTCAGAAAAGACTCTCTGGTTGGCACGAAAACACTAGTCAGATTTTTATTTAGTCTTGAAGCGATAATAAGTTAGCACTTCTCAACGTGAACGATCAAGGTATAAACTCCATACATATTTGTAGTTGATGTAAAGGTATCTATTGGATGAAGCATACGTATCAGTTGTTTGAAACGTACAAATCTGTTAAGAGGAAGCAAAATTTTATCCTCGAACAAAGTAAGAAATGAAACGGAAGGAAAAATCGGCAAATAAGTTCCTTTATATTCACAGGAACACCAGCTTTATGGAAAATTTCGTCAACGAATATTTATTGAAATGCACAGGAAGTAAATAAAATTATACAAGAATCATTTCATAATAACTCAGGTTTTCTTGCCTCTTTGGCATGAGCCTTACTTGAATATTGTTATTCTCCATCTCATTTAAAATTTTATTGACTTGCTATGAGGAATTTCAGCATTTCATTTGTCAGAATATTCATTTGTCATCTCGGACCCTGATGACTAGAGCCACAGATGGGTAATTGAGATTGCCTCATTGAATATAAAGAACTTCGCTATCGATTTATAACAATTGATAATAAATTTGTATTCTTCATTTAAATGCTCACTATGAGGCGCGGTGATTGCATAAGCCACGGATGAGCGTCTGCCACGACCGCTTTCATCCACCATCTTCATCTCAATGGCATAGGAAGAGTTCGGCTGCAATCCGTCGAGCAGCAGAAGCGGATTGCCAGCCTCGTCCACGCCCTGAGGAATCAGTGTTCGCGAAGTCCATCTGAGGAAAGACGTACACAAATATTACGAGTTTTGTAAATAAAAATCTCGAACTTAGCAGACAGGAGAAATACCTCTAAGGCAGTTGAAGAAAAATGTTCTAGCTGCTGTACTTTTTCGAGTGAATCGTAATTCAATCGCCGTTCTAATTCAGAAAGAAAATTTGCGCTTATTGTACTTATCGAAAGGTTCAGAAGGGAAAAAAATTCGAAACCCCTTATTGTTACTTCTTATCTGTTGTTTTTAGGATTTACTGTTGAAGTACGGAATTTGAGACAGGTCGACCCCTTTTGGGAAATTCACACGATTCCGCATGTATTTAATTTGATTTGTCTGCTATTCCTGGCACTACTTCAGGGGTTCAACCATTTTTTAATCTAAGTGAAAAAATAGACGTTTAAGATCACATAAACACAACTGAGTCATTGGCAATATGAGATATTTTGTGGCCGTTTTGAGGTTCCTCATTGCAAAGCATCCAACTGCAGTCAGCTATTTTGCTGCCATTCTCAAATCCATGATAGTGTGTTTCTTTCATTCAAAACGCTCTTTCTGGGCGTTGCTGATCCCAAATTTGGGATCAGGTCGAGAAAATGCACGTTAATTGATACGACTATCCATCCTCTGGAACAAAGATACCGTCAAGCTCATTCTTCTTCGAGTTTTGCCGCTCTAATTTTTTTTAATTCTTCGAATCAGGTATCCAACTAAAATCAAACGTAATGATTAGTAACGACGAATATTTTGCGCCAGGATCTTTCAGTAAATGCAGCTGCGGCCGGGTACTTATTCGTGTCTCGTGTTTCGCGTTAATTTCTTTACCGCACGACTGGCTGACGAACTAAGCAGCGTCAGAACTTCGTGAAGCAGTCCAGCATACCCTCAGGCATACCAAGCACTTCCTAGACGCCGCAAGTGTTTCTGATGATGGATTTCATAGTCACACAGCAGCGTTCTCACTTTCTTGACAATTTCATTCAAGTGTACGGGATGAACACTTCGGAATACCGGAATTATGATTGCCGTTGTGCAGCAACGCACCTTTTGACGTTAATAAACACATATATGAATGAGGAATGCGTCCCAGACAGTCAGTTGTGAAATGGTCATCAACATAATTTCAGTAGTATAGTTTTCAATAAACAGTGGACTGTTGTTTCATTTTAAATAGTTACTTTGTCAGACGTTGCTGACAGAAAGTTTTTCTTTCCGTTGTAAAGCCAAAAGATCAGCCTTTTCCTTGGTAAGAGACGAATCTCTCACCAGGTCATGCAGTTCGCACATGCGTGGAAATTTATTGCTGCTTCTAGTTGAAGGTATAAGTAAATTCAGCCACATATTTAAGGTATAAGTAAATTCAGCTTCATATTTATCTACAGTGTGGCGGGTAAAGTGGCATGTTCAATGTTCATTAAGCCGCGGTTACAGTAAAATACTTTTTTGTACGAGACATCACATTACATTGAGTGTTTTCTTCAAACATGAGAACTGTAACACTTATTCACGACCATAACTTAACAAAAATAGCAGTGATTAGCGTTCAGTCTGCAGGGGTAAGCTTCACGAAACACAAGATGCTGCTTTGAAGACCATGTCCCTACTGCCACATTTTCCTGTCCGCAATCTCTGACCACAGTTTCAATAGTCTCTAAAATATTCCTACAATTCTAACACCTATTAATTCTAAGTTGACAACACCTTTGTTCAATAAAATCCTAATATTTAACAATAAAATAACGTTTAATCCAAAACCTCTACAACAAGTGCTTCGTTGGTCTTGCAGCCATCACTACGAACATCCTTCTTGTAACAGCATTATCCACTAGCTCAACTTATTTATAACCGGCAGAACTAGGACGGGTTGGGAGCTACTGGAAGGGAGCGGGCGACTAGTGGAATCCAAATACGGGGAAAATTGTAGTGTTCATATTTGGCTGAAAACCCGGTAATATTTACAATATTAAGATAGGGGTCATTGTGTTGTATATCATCTCCCGCCAAATTATTGGTTAATTAAAAGGAAGCCTATTATTTCTTGATCATGAACATACCATGGCCAGATTTAAAAATTGTTTCCCATCCACATTGCGAGAACTATATATGCGGTGAAGAAAAACTGAATTTATGTTTTAAATTACTACGAAAAACTATGTAACACGAGGGCACAATTATTTTTGAAGCAGACTTACGTTTGACCGGTTCCATGAGAGGCTCATTAAAGGCTTAATTTAAGGGAGCCAGAGGCAAGAGGTGGGCAAGATTTTTTTTTTTATAATTGATTTTAAGACTTCGGGTATGAATATATCACACCTCCCAGCCTGAGTAGTGGGCAAGATTGAATCGAGGAAACCAAAATCTTTCCGGGAAAAATGATAAATATTGATCAGAGAAAACGTGAATAATTTACACCTATATAAAACTGCTGGGATGGAATTAATTCCTGATTTATTTAAAGGATATCCAGTCTTATCCATTGAATAAATCAGGGAACCTGAACCTAATGTTTTACTCAAAAATCGATCTTTCAGATTTCCGCATTTCCAAGAGACCTGCTATTAAGAGCATATCCCTTAAAAAAATAGAGGCTATTTACTAGCAAAACTTATTAACATTGTAACGATCAAAACATGAATTTGTAGAAAAAGTAATAATTCGTGAGTATCAAAAGTCAAAGAAAAAAATTAACAAATGAGTATCGCACTCATATAGAGGAGCGCTCATCTCTTGTCAGTTACTTTATGTTAGTTTTTATATAATAAAATTTCCAATGTCTTAGGTCTCTTCTGTTTATTTTCAATCTTCTAAGTCGGCCAAATTATTTTAAACAACAAATTCCTTGATGATTTTGATGAAATTCATGATGTTTTGCTGGCAAGCGGAGACCAACCTCTAGAATTCAGTCATTTACAAAAAAAGGTAGTAGTTCTCTATGAGTAGTTGCAACATGGTCGAATATCAGCATAAGTTTCAATCGAGCTTGAATTTTTGACAAATTCTAATTGCATTGGTGTTATTATATTTCTGCTTGGCAAAATTTAAGTCAAATGAGTAACTTTCCAATGAACCAACTGATCCAAATTTTTTGGTTTAAAACTGCTTTACGATATTTGCTAGCAAACTAATATTGAGCAATGCAAGTAGGCGCTGCAAGTAGTAGCAATTCAAGTATTCGCTCAGACTTATTCGAGAGAATCGCGCTTCGGTTTGAAGACGCCAGTGCAAGTTCCCGGGCTTAGTTAACAAAAGGGAAACCGAAAAGGGAAACCGAATTGACAGAAAGGAAACTCTTACATCGAAATGTCGAGGCTTAAGTATGTAGACTATAACATGCAATGACATCACTTATTGAACGAGTCAAATTTTCTTGTTGAAACAGCTGAATATATGTACGTGTATCTCTAATGATGCATTTTGAAATTGAAGATACATGTGAATAATTTTTTTCGCACAATGTAACCGTTGTTAAAATGCATTTGAATTATGTAGCCTAAAATGTAAAGAAAATATAGATAATGATGCACATCTATATATCGCAGCGCGTTAAAACCTGGATAAATTGACAGGAAGAAAGCCAAAGCAAAAATAAATAAATAAATTCATGAAGATAGATGATAGATTCGATAGATCCTGTCTTTGTTGATGCGTGATCGATGCTTGCATCCGAAACACAATGAAACAGAATTTATTTGTTAGCTCAACACGCTAAATAATAATTTCTCAAAAACTCGAAATTTACTGCTGAATTCTGCAGAAAAAATGCTATCATATTTTTTAAGCGTATCATGTGCGTGAAATGTTGCGCTTGCTTAACCGGAACAAGCATTATCTCTAAATGAACTTGGAAATCTAGACTATTCTTATGATTCAGTAGGAATAAATTTTTTCAGAGCATTTTCTATGAATGAATTCTAAGCGAGCTATATAGGACTCAGTAACAGGCGCATCAACCAATTTAGCAAAAGCCAATGGTTCTATTCAACTCCTGAAGTAGACATATTCAGATAACGCCTGGCGTAGACCAATTCAGCACGAGCCAATAAATTTACCGCTCAGTGGATTTCTGCACCAGCTCATTAATGGTTTCACTGTCTGGTGTAAACTGACTCAGCTCAATAGGACGGGTTTTATGTTATGCTCCAAATCGTCTCATTATGAGTCAATGCTCTCACATCTAATGTGCGTAGTCCATGAAATTCGATGGTTTATATCACCCGATTTTCATAAAGGCAAGGTTCATTGCAAAGGAAGGCCTAGAGGCCACACTGAAGAGCTCAAACTTTGGTGATAATGGAAACACTGTTGTCCCTAAATCAAGCCTCTTCATAAGCTACACGATCAGAATGACCTGCAGCAAAGCCTTAACTGCTTGTGCATCACTAGCCAGGTTGGCATCTCAATGGTCTTCATTTGCGTACTTATTACCCATTATGCGGCTAATTAAAGCTACTATAAATGAGCAAGAGATAGAAACTGTATCACAACTTTCTGCGCTGAGAGAAAACAATTCGAATTTTTAAGGTATGGACTACGTATGTTCCTACAAAAATATAAGTTGATTGAATGGCATTTTTTTTTGTTTGAAATAATTACATAGATTGCCCCACTGGATCCATGGATTTGGATCCCAGATGATGTAGTAGCATAATATTTATAATGATAATTGCGTCGGCAGTTATTTTGACTATTGTTTGGGAATTTTTTTATTCAATTACCAGATTACAAATACAACCTGTGAAAAAGATTTGATTGGTATTTTCGTGTCAATTATGGTAATGGATCTATACGAACTGGTAATTATTTGCTCCTGCCTCATTCATCAATTAGATGAACTAAATGAGAGGAAGCAGTCATTGGGATATTGTAATATAGTGTATTAAGCGAAGCAAAACGATTAGTGCAGCACTTTATTGTACGGTCCGAAGTAGGTTCATTGTGTCCCACGTGACTTTCTTGTACACGTCGATGTAGAGACATAATGTGATACGATATATTGTAACATCATGGGACAACATGATGTTGTATCATGTAACATATATGGACATTACGATATATTGTAATTAAAATAAAATAGAACGTTCAGATGGTAGATACTCTGGGTCGTTAACATTGAATCCATAAATTTGAAAATTGTTTACCAATTAATGAGGCTCCCCTTTAATTTCTCACAGCTATCGCTTCTGACGTACTGATTCGAAAATGCTGATTATAATTACCAGCATCACTATGAATACCATGAAGTAATGATAAGTATTGCTTCAAAACTTTATATTATATTATATTATTTTATATTATATTATATTATATTATATTATATTATATTATATTATATTTTTTAAAACTTTATATTATTAGAGGCGGCTGTGTGGCTTAAAATTTTTGAAGGTTTGTTTTGTATTGAGGATTTAAAAGAATCATTTCAAGGGGGGAAAATAATAATATTTTTTCACATTAGAATTATAAAACTATTTCATATCTTCTAAAAGTTTTAATTAAAAAACTCGAATTATTCCGAGCATTTCTATATTCGATCGATATTCACACATTTTAAGCGTATGCTCTAGGATTTTAGCGCTTTGGGGGGTTTAACTGGTTAATATCTTGTTAAATTGGCGTGCGTGCGCTTGATGATTCCCTGGTAATTGGTGCCATGAGTCAAACGCAATTAGGCGACTACATGAGCTGGCCGTGCGTGTCGAGAACTGCCGAGCTATTTGATATAGAACGTCTTAACAATAGCTGCTGGTGCTACAGACTGATGGTCTCATATCAGTCAAAACTTCTGTCGTACGCGTTCAAGAAGTCCGATATTCCAACTATTCACTGGAAGTGCAATACAGATGAAACAATCAATGGAATATGAGTATTTTCATGAAATTCCACATCTCGGAAGACAATCTTGTTAAGTTCATATTTTGTCTTCGAAGACTAACATTCGCTTTTGAAAGACAAAAAACTCCCTGAATTCAATGAATTTTTCCTCGAATAACGAGCGTTTTTAAAATAATTTTTTTTTCTGTGCAACCTAGTGAAACGTGTACGAAATGAGAACTTGAAATTCAAGTCTTGTATTTCCGATACGAAGGTATTTGAATTGCAATACGCGATCATTACCGAAGTACAGGAAGCGAATACCATATAGTAAAAATACCAGATTATCACAAACGGTTTGGAGAGCAAACAGCTTAATTTGACAGCGACGAAGATCCTATTAACTTGGAAATTGATGAGGCAATATTGTGAAATTGCTGGCAATATATATTGACTTGAGCAAAATATTGTGTCCTAATTCTCAACGATTTTCCTTATTTAATCATGAAACTTAAGACCTGAATTACGGACCGGCTGGACTGACGTGAATGATCCGGGCCTGCATGAATACGCTGAAGAATGCAACCACCGTTCATAAAGCTTAAGCCACACTCACAGCAGAGCACATAAAGAGAAACAAAACCGGGGTATTTAGATGATTTGGGCTACTTAAATCATCTCCATCAAATCGAAGGTTTCTTTTAAGCAGCGAGGTCAAATTCATTCGAGACTTTTGTCTTTTATGAAACAGGAACCTAAACTTTATCGTACTTATTCCTCATGGCTCAGTATAAACAACTGAAACTATCAAGCGTCTGTTGGAAAAGTAATTTTTCAGACGGTATTACAGGAGTTATGGGACAAAAGTGCTATGTAAGAGTCCATGTGTACGGTTTATATTATCAATGGACGAGAAGTTCGTTCATGGTTACATGAACTTTGAGTACTTTTTGGTAAACACTAAGAAGCAAAGACGATGACCAAGTTGAGAAAATATTTGTCGAATTCCAGAGGACAGGTTTCTCGATCAATGCCCCACCGATTGTGTCAAGTGAGCGATGTTTTATCAATGCAATCTGCTTACCGGGGCAATGTCAAGATTTTCGTAAAGTTGAGTGTGGAAGTTCAATTTTTTTTAAACTTAATGAGGAATAAATCATTAAAGTAGGACTGGAAATTCTTGTATAGCGCTGGTGAATAAGAAACAATTTTCTAGGGTAATTGCAGTTTATGTTAGTAAAATTAATTGCCTAAATAAAATAGTGTCGATGAAGTCTAAAGAAGCAACTGAAGTTTATAAAAACAACCATGTATATGCAAATAATTTAAATTAAGGCAAGATATTGACATAATTACACCTTCGCAGTTGATGAAAAATGAAAGCTATGGAAACATTTAAATTGTGATCTCTTACAATCAAGATTAGAGAAATATGTCCACAATTATAAAAATTCTGCGGAGGGAACGATAGCAGCAGCATGCATGAGAGATCAAATGAAGTTAATTAACGAAACAATACAAAGGATGTGAAGCAATCCTTTGGAACAACAACGTTTCTAGAGATTGCAAAATGTACATGAAAGCAGAAAGCAAACAATTACTGTCAATGGAGTAGATGAAGGTTATAAAATAAATGCAGCCTATGAAAGCATTCATGTGAAATAAAAAATTCTGTTTATGCATCTAATAATTCAAAAGAATGATAAGAATTAGGTACAATAGATTTAACCACATGAACAAAATACAAAAATGTCAAATTATTAGTTAATTACTCGGAATGGAAATAGCCGAAGATGATGCAGCAAATTAAAGGTTATGAAAGTAAATAAGTTTATGGATGTGTCACTGGTATTCTGTACGTACTAATTAGAGTATAAAATGCCTTCAATCGCTCACCCTTGGCTGCAAGCAGTGGTTTTGAGGCACGTTGGGACCGAACTGAGCGCTCTCTTGAAGTAAAGCGTGAAGGAGAAATTGTAGTCTGAATTTTGGGAGCCATTTACGGTCCTCCAGAGTCGCGTCTTGAGTCCAGGAATTGACGAAATGTTTTCTGCAGGATTTTTCTGTTTGGATTCTTCACGTTGGGACGAGAAAGAGCTAGGGATGTCGGAGGCGTTAAGAAGTACCTTGACCATGATGCTGCCAAGGCGCGGTAGAGTGAAGGCTGCTATGCGGACTTCTGTGAGTTAAAAAGTTAACAAATTTATAATATGAAGTGAAATAACATGTGGAGTTCGCAAATAAAGCATTTTTTGGTGTAAAATGCTTTCTCTGTGAGAGAGAGCATAGTGATCTCTCTCACTTCTAGCCGACACACATAAGAAATATAATATATAAGAGGCATTTGAAAATTACGAATTTTGGTCCCACTATACATCATCATTTTAATTTGTTTTCCATCAGCATTTTAAATTATTAAACAAAGTGAGTAAGTAATATTCTCAGCTCATTAACAATTCCAGCTTCATGGTAAAATAAATCACGTTACAGTAATGATGAATTGGCTTCACGCCAATTCATCTGAGGTTTACCTTTTAGTCGAGTAAGATTTATTTGCTTGCCTGTGCGTTATATTATTATCACTTCTCTCACTCTAATCAAAAGCTTGACGGAACAGATTTATTGCTGTGGAATTTATTTTGATATACAGGAAATACTACGAGGCCGCTATGAAAAGTCAGAGAATTTTGTAAGAAATATATCATAGTTCTTCAATTGGATCTGACAGCGAGAGATACAGCATCTGGAATTATAAACGTCCAGGAAGATTAAAATCTGGAAGCGAAGGATGAGTGAGCGCATGGCGCCTCTGGGAGCCGTTTTTCTCGTCGCCTTATCAGAGAATTAGTGCGCTGATGGCAATATTTTTATAGCTAAATTTTGATAGCAATATTACGATGGGAATATTTGATGCGCCGCGAACTTTGTGATGGCAATTTTGGTACTGCGTCGCTCGAAAGACGGAATTTGCTGAAAGTTAGGAGTATTATGAAGTGCCAACATCCTGAGTATGCAAAAGGAGAATGAAGTTGAACAAATAAAATTTGTGTTTGATCTTCATTCAGTTAATTCACCATTAAGTGTTATCAAACTGGTGACAAATTAAATTTATTTGAGGCAAAATTTGTCGAAAATATAATGCTGGTCACTCTCAATATAAACAAACCATCAGTAATATAAATAAATTAATCGCAAACAAAATTAATTAACAAACAACAAGCAATGTAAATGAGCTAACACAAATTAAAATAAATAAGCAAATCACCAGTATTTATAAATAAACGCTTCCTTAGTAAATTTTCACAAAACTTACGTTATCTATATAACTATAAGGCATGAATATCGATTACCTTAAGGAACATATAAACTAATCCGAAGCAATTAGTAAATATAGCCCTTATAAACCCTAGCAAGATAAACAAGCGTGCACTGCTCGGGCACCAACGTACTCCACCTGAGCTGCAAACAAACCTTATACGAGCTTCGGAAAATAGTGCACGATATGATAACAAACACATATGATGTACGAACAAGCACGTCCTATGTTAGAACAAACACGTCCTATGTACAAACATACAAGTCACCATTTGATAGCAAACATGTCCGATTTGCGAACAAAAATTTGATGATATGCAGACGAATACTTGATGTTATGCAAACAAATACTTGATGTTATGCAAACAAGTACTACGGGGACACTAGCTCAACACTAGTATATGCACCAGCACAACACTAGCGTGTGCACCAGCACAACACTAGCGTGTGCACCAGCACAACACTAGCGTGTGCACCAGCACAACACTAGCGTGTGCACCAGCACAACACTAGCGTGTACACCAGCACAACACTAACATGTGCACTAGCAGGTAGTGAATGCAGTCCCAGAATTGCACAATAAAGCGCACTCTTCCCTCACGTTTGTCAGCGTCGAGGAAGCTGCCCCACTGAGCTTGATGCGCTTTTTCTAAGCTCGTAAATTGCTTTATATTTAAATTTAATTGTAGAATAGAAGGCTCTGAAAGCGGCTGAGCTCAACCTGGTTGCCGTTGTATACACTTTTGAACAAGTGCCAGCGCCGCGTCAGCGTCGTAAATCGATGGGCATGTTATTTTTAAGTTGAAACTAATTAATGAAATATGTATTCTGCTGACAATAAGCAACTTTTAACTGTATTTCAAATTAGCCAATGTGTGTCAATATAATTTTTCTGATTTAGTTAATGTAAGTATGCATAAATGAACGCGAACTGAAATTTCACCTGCACGTAAAATTAAATCCAAACTATGAAAATTAAATCCAATTTATTGTTTCTTTCAAAGGGACGAGATCAAGGGATAAGCCTCTTTCAGAGGATACACACACAATATTTACAACAAACAAATGGATTGAACAGACGAATAAAATAATCTGACATATTGTAAGCTGGGGGTAATATGATAATCAGACATATTGCACGCAGGTGGCAGTATAGTAGTATAGGTGGCAGTAAATATTGCAAACGAGAGACGCGAAAATGGTTCTGCTTGCTCGATGATCTTTGTGATGATGGAATTATGGTGTGGTGAACGTGAAACAAATTTAAAATGAAAATAAATAATTAAATAATTAATAGAAGACTATCTTCACAATCCTAATAGGAAAAAAAAGTTGGGAAGTAAGTTACAGTTTTATTAATAAGTACTAACACTAGCTACCGGAAAGTCGGACACTGGTAACAGCCTAACTAAAGCTAGTTACTGTAGTGTTGGGCTGAAGTTACAGAATAACTAACGCTAGTTGCGGGTAATGCCGAGCGACAATGACAGTATTTCTAGTGGCTAATACCTTGAGGTATAAGGTGCAAGTGACAACAAAACTAAAGTTACCAGGCGCTATTGATAGCATAACTAATGCAAGCTACCAGGGTATCGGGCGAGAGAGACGATATAAATAACAATACTTATCTGAGTCTCGGACGCTACGTATGATATAACTT